>NW_024542166.1:0-109256 GCF_016758785.1 Suillus bovinus
AAGCTCTGTCAAAGGGTATGTCGCATTTGGGACACTCACAGTCTTCATGCCAGTCACAAGCAGTTGCTCCAGGTAATCTCCAATTTAGCATGCAACCAGAGGATGATCATGCTGAAGGATGCCATCGCCAGTAGCTATCGGCATCCCATATTTCCCTGGCTCAACAAGTGGCTTGATGATATGACACATGCATGCATGAAACAAATTGGCCAGGCACCGTTACCTCGCTACTTTGTTGGAGATGTGTTTGAGCTTGGTAGTAGGAAGATACCCAACAAGGATCTGTGCATTATGTGAGGGTTGCTGCCAAATTTCCTTGGGGATGTTGCCAATGGTCATGTAGATTGGGTAGGCAGCTTTGTTTCGAAACATTGTAACTTGTGTTTTGTCTGATGAGAGTAGAATTGGGATAATGGTTGCCCCTGGTTTGTCTTTCTCAAGTTTTTTCTATCATTTCCATCAATAAGGCTGATCCATGTGACATAGATGAACTCACCTGTGTGTCCCACCACCATCGCCCTGTATGCATCTCCCTTGTCAGCATAGTGTCATTCAGGTGCAAACACAAGGTAAGAAGCAAGTTCTGGGTCTCCAAACAATGACTTAACACATTCAATGACATCCCAAAAATCGACATCAAAGGCCTCACCTGCAACCAAAATTTCCTGTCACTGAAAACGAGGGCATGGCACCAGCATTTGGCTATCAATGATCTTATTGAGTTTATGGAAATTCCGGTAAGAGAGGTCAAGCTTGTTGCAGACCTATCATATCACTTATTAGCATTATCACTTAGTTGTTCTATGGCGCTTAACTCACTCCCTCAATGTTAAGCAGATCTGAAAATGGGGTGGACCCTTGACCTCGGAGCTTGGCCCATCAAGCAACCTTGAAATCAATGTGTGAGGTAAATGGTGCCCAAATGCCATTGTTCTTGTGGAGTTTTTGACAGTAAGACTGATATCAATGTTCAGTCTCTGTGGGCTCATTGTCAATAATTTCTCTTGCACTCTGTAGCAGGAACTTCATGACATACAGCCCCTGGTGCAAAGGCAGCTCGGCCTCAAGACAGCATGTGTGTTGACCTTCTTGAAGGTCAGAAGGTGCGTCTTCATCCATGGGAAAATTGGCCTCATTGAGCTGAGCTTGGTCTCTAGCAGCTTGAATGGTGGTTCCCAATCATCTTCTTGCTCTGCGACCCAACCATCATTATTGACAATTGTTGAAGTATTTTGCGCCCTTACATTGAAAAAAATGGTAATTTACACTTAAAATTGAGTAAGATATTGAGCTTGTTGTTGACGACAATGAGCACAAAGGTTGCAGACATTGCCAATGACAGCTAACACGTATGACCAATGGTATTACCTTATCTATGTATGGGGTGGGTTTGCAGCAGTCCCCAATGGACTTGTTTCATTTAAGTGTAGGTATTCAGGATTTATTGAGCTATGTACTGGCAGTATAGGTGGTTGATAGATTCCGAGCTAATTAGGTTGGCGCTCCCCCCTGGAAATACCAAGTTAATTAGCTAAGTAATATGTGTGGTCCAGGTGAAAATGTATTGCAAGGCCTTAAAACCCTGGGAACTTTTTCCGACAATATTATTATTTGCATGGCGTGGTGTTTGGGGTCTTGTCATCGCAGGTGAGCAAATTCGCTGACTAAACGAGCACGGTGCGGCTTTCCATAGTACTGTGCGAAAAGTGCCCTTAAAATGGCTTATTAAAATCGACTTCAAGGCCTGGCCAGAAATTTCCGGTCGAAAGTAAAGTTGGGGACCAACCACTGGGGGTAAAAAAACCCAAGTAAACGAAGTCCTTACACCCTTAGGATAAAAATAAGATTCCAACATCCTCCTCGTAAAAATGATCCTTCACGATAAGGGGAGTCAGTAAATACTAAAGGGGGATCGTTATTGAATTGAATCAGGTCAGCCTCGAGTTTTTTGAAAATAAATTTAGCAGGATGATTTAGTAACAACCCAGCCGTCTGTGGGTCTTGTATAGAACTCGATTGGCTGAGATGCAAATCGGGCATCAGGCCTCCGTGCTCAGACGTTCAATATTAATGTGCCTCCATACAACGGTGCATAGCACTGCATGCGATGTTCTGCGAATTCCGCGCTAAGTTCGGTGGGTGTCCTGGTGAAGGGGTGTGTGTACACCGGCTGGGTGCTTGATCACCGATCAGAGCTTGTGAAGACGTATGTTCTCGTGAACTGATCATTTTAAATATAGAGTAACCAAAACCCTAAGTAGCTATGTATAACCGTGTCCGCACGCCCATAAAACGTAGTGTACAAATATGCAACAATGCCTTAGCCTAGATCCTACCAAAACCCAGCTAAATAACGGAATGAGAAGCATTTAATCGGCTCAAAACTCGATATGCTGAGGCTCATGCTCTTCGGGTTCAATGATCTCCCCCTCTGCATTTAGTGGCCAAAAAGAGCTTCTGAAGAAGTTATCAGGGTCATACTTCTTTTTCACCTCGCATAGCTTGGCCCAGTTCTCGCCATAGCAAGCAATGACACGACCAGGAGGTTCTTGCCTGCCTAAGAACTGTCGGCGATATGAATGAAACAAATTCGTTGCAGGTACAGAGGAAATGCATACACTTGGCAAGGGTCCACCGAGCGTCACTGGTGCCAAAGTTTCTGCAATCCACTAACGAACGTGAAGCGTTAGTATAAGAAAAAGGACCTGATGATAAGATATTCACCTCCTCTGCGGAATGGACACAACGTGGATCTTGGAATTCAATATCCCACTGATGCAATGCGGCAACATTAAAGGAAGCCTGGCGCTGTGCCTTCGGTATGCAATTATCCTCGAAATCGCCAAGTGCGCCACCAGCTAATTCGAACAACCACGCTGTGCCCAATATGCAATAAGAGATCGGAAATTAGAACAAGACAAAAAAGACATACTGCAGCCAACAGGCGTGTCCGCAAATTGAAGGACCGTCTTATTCACGATGTCATCGGGAAGCGAGCTAATAAGCGCAGATCGTATGAACCATTTATTTCCTGCTGTTAGGAGGAGACACATCAGAAGACACGTGTTGATTCGATAAACTCCCCTACTAACCTTTTCCACGGAGAACTTGTGCAACGCTGTCTTGTTGATGAAGGAAGGACTTCTCATCGACTTCATTGAGAAGACACCGTTCACCGTCCCACGATGAAATGGCCTGTAAAAACTCCTGGCCCTTCACCTTGGGACCGATGTAGCACATCTGGATAACGACTAGGGAATCCTGCCCTGCAGGGCCAGCTGTAAGCAGAACATTGGCATACAACTCCCGGGGAGCACCCTTGACGCAATCACGAAAGTGCTTGATTAGTGATGGTGCAGTTGCGCGATGAAAACGACTGTGAAAAGCAGTGTGACATTCCGATCCAATTCAAACAAGAGACAATACTCACTAAATAAGATTACCTGCGAAGACGACTGGAACCGGGTAAGCTCTGGCTTTGTAGCGTGTAACGACACCCAAAGCTGGGCCAGCACCGCGTAGTGCCCACCACAATTCTAGAAGTCGTTGAAGATGGGGTGAATAGTATTATATGTACGATGCGTACCTGGGTGTTCTTTGTGGCTGACGAAGATGATTCGACCGTCTGCCAAAACAACTTCTGCTTCCACCAAGTTGTCGCTGCTTAAGCCGTGAAGACGGCCCAGGAATCCAAAGCCTCCTGAGATCATGATGGCCGAACCAACGGGATGAGCCGCACTGATCCACCAGGTGAATGAGGATAAAAATCCGGGAAAAGAAAACAGCTTACGATGGGATGTGATATGGAACAGCGCCACGTCCGCCCGCAAGTGACATCGCTTCTAAAGGGTTTGCCGCTGAAAACTGATCGATCTCCTTCTGTCTCTTTCCTGCACCAAAGGTCATGAAGGCATGAGAGTAAATGGGCATTGCGTAAGTCAAGATGTTAGTTGAAGAATCGAGGAAACTCGGCGTGGCAAACAATGCATTGGGCATGGACTGGGCAAGCCGAGAGGTGGAGGCCACAGGTGGTGCAGGATTGTTGGGTGCATCATCTAGATAGGAAAATGGATCACCCGATGAGGATAAACATGGGGACGGCTTTGAACTGATATCTGGCAGCGGAGAAGGCGGGGCAACAGCGGTAATGGCACCGTCGTCCATGGATGTAAGATTAGAATCCAAGGGGTTAGACACCATAGGTATAAAAGGACCATGGGAGTTGGAGGATAACAACGTCGTGTTAGGGTTGTGACTGCTGCCCGATGTCACAGAATAGGTGGACATCGGTGGGGTCTCCAACGCGGGAGCTGCATAATACAGCCTCCGTCGAGTGGCGGGAGGACGATCGGCAAATGGGGCGGACGATCCGCCTGGGTGAAGAAAATCTGAAACAGTCACAGATGCCAGGTCGTAAGACCTGAGCTCGTTGTCGTCTTCCCTTCTTCGCTTACTGCTAGTCGCAGCATCAGGTATATCTAGAAGCGGCGGGCCAGCTTTGACCTTCCCTTTACTGCCGAGTGAAGACATGTCTCGAATACTGATAAAGGAGCCATCGGGAGCGGGAGGTTCAATGTCGATGTCGGTAATCTTACAGAGGTCGATGATGATGTCGCCTCCGACTGCCCAGCCAGCGGTGCCGTAGCCTCCGGCCTTGACAGAAACAGAAATCGAATGTTTCCTGCAGAACAAGACGACTCTACGGAGATGATTGAATATCTGGCAGAGCTGGAGGCTGGAAACTTACTGGCTAACGTCTGGAGCATCAAGGGGACAGACGACAGCCATGGAAGAAACTTTGACGTCGCCATTAAACATTCGAGAATAGTCTAGAAAACTAGAATGGGAGTCAGAAGTGGGATGGAATGATCTAGAAATACGTACCTGGGATCATCTCTCCGGTACGTGTCTCCGCGAACGGTTGATCTCAGTTCTTGGTAAAGGACATCGGATAGAGAGGGGAAGTTGGAAGCCATATCACGAGAGATTCCCTCCATGAGTTACTCAAAGTAAAGTTGAAAGCAAGAGGGAGGTTCTGATCTGCAAGGTATGAATCCGACTGGTTTTTAAGGAGGGCCTGGTTGTTGTAATTAAATTTTGGGTGAAATTTACAAAATAAATAGGAATACTTTGAATCGTGCATACTGCTTGTGATATGAACGGCGATGAACCAAACTTTACGGTAGCGGAACCGTTCCAAAGGGCGTGGAAGTTATTTTTGTTCCAAACATTTAATTCTGGATCGATCGGCAGTGTCATATTATCGGAGCAAAGATCAACGTCACGTACCTCCATGAATGTTCCACAAACTTCGCCGACTCGCATGGTCTCCCTAGCCGATCGTCCCCTTCATGCTTTCACGTATTGTTGTATGGCACATGCCGCATGTCGATTCAATGTGCTTGGTACGTCACCACCATCCAGCCGCTCCAACTGCGCCGATATCAACATTCCCAGTGGTTGGAGCAAGCCAAATTGACCTATGGGGCCCAGCTGCTGTACGTATTCCGAAGACTTACTTACCTAAGTTCGAGGTCGCATCATCCGCTCCAATCGCGCGCCTTCGCCCTTCTTCAAATCTTCCATCAACACAAGCTACTAGCTGATATGGAATCAAAGCAATCGTCCAGCCCTTCATCTAACTTATCATTAGATTTATTCCTCAAGGTTTAGCGTGAGCACGTCCGCAGCTCAACGCTCAGTAAGCCTGATGACGTCAATCAACCGAACTTGGGCAAAAGAGCGCGACTTTAATATTTCAATTTTCGAATACCGCGTGGCTGTTGCGCCATCAGACAAGATAAATATTGGCACATTGGAGACAGCTTCCCAACATCCCGGCGCGTATGACGTTTAGCATCCCTTACCAGTGCGTGGTGCCAGTGAAACCCTCAACGGCAGTTGAACCCCCTTCTCAACTTCACCTTCTACTATTGGAGCCATCACCAAGCAAGCCTCCCGCCGAATACGTTCGGTTTTGTCGCTTGTGGCGAACTCGAACTTTCCTATTATCTCCGTAAGAAATACTTGAATTTCGATCACCCTGAGTGAACATTCATTTAGATTCACACCACCGTTACCGGACAGTCCGTTAGGACTCACGCAAAGCGCCATCCAATACACGACCTCGCTCCTCCGATGAATGTCATCCTAGAAACAAATTGGGGTTCATGCGTATTGATAGCGACAAAACGCTTACAGATTGGAGTACACCCCAATTGACGTCACCTTCTTCTCCTTCGCTGTTCCATTGAGCCATCTATCCGGGTTGAATACGTGTGCATCCTCGCCCCAAAGCTCCTTGTTTCTGACCGATATGAGCGCACCGTCAGAAGAAAGAATGTTGGCGCTGCGTGGAGCCTCCTACCGGTTGTATGCTGCAATTGATGCGACAATCCGGGTACCCTTCGGGATCGGTAGCTCATGGATGACGTCCCCAGATCGCGTGGTGATCGGCTGTGACAACGGAAGGACGTCATCTTGACTGGCGCATCTGTACGTATGATATACGATACAAGAAAATCTCAGAACTTCCTACAAGGATAAGTAAACGTCATGATAGCCGAGATACTGCTTGTACGACGTCACGCACTTTCATCACAGCAGTAGTATATGGCATAGCGTCAAAATCAGCTATCGTGAAATTGGCATCCCCGCGTGCATGCACAGCAGCTTCTGTTTCCCATATCTCTTCTCGAAGACGGGATTGGATCTTGGGCTGTTTGGCCAGCTCGAGAAGCGCCCAACTGATAGTGTTCGAGGTTGTATCGTGACCTGCAAAGAGGATAGTGCTGGGCAATTATAACACTCCGTGATCGGAAAGCTGTGCAAATATGACAAACGGATCAGACCCACCGCATCTGAGCAAACAATTCCTCTTCCGTTAACTTTTCCTTTGCATCTGTATCCATATTGGCTTTGACTGTGATGTAGTTAGATATCCTAGATGTGAACAAGGCTGTTGAGAACATGACCTACCAAGTAGGCTAAATATATCTCGGTTGCCCTTGCCCTGCAATAGCATCTCTGCCTTTTCTTCCACCAACTGCTTTGCAACAGATGTTGCCATGTTACCCATCTCTCGAATGCGCGTGATACGTGGGCTTTTGTCCACCTCTTGGATGTAGTCGAGAATCTGAGCTGGGATATACTTTGAGAGCTCCCGGAAGAGTATCTGCCCATCTGACGGAGATCCAAATACGTCACTCCTATTGCAACGAAGACACATTCAATTCAGATCGGTCAAGGCAAACCCAGATACTTTGAAAAAGTCAAGACTGACATTACACTATTGTATGAGCGCGCAAGAGCCTGGGCGCTTTCGTTTATGTCAATGGAGCTAAAGCGGATATCAAAAGCAGCTGAACATGAGATGAGAAAAAGGTGTTTGTGTGCCCTGGATAGTATGTACCTTCGCCGATAGCATCCAAAGTTGCGCGGGACAGCCCTAAAGAAACATTGAATACCGCTGATCCCCCCGAGTTACTAATGATCTCCATCCATTCGTTGCTCATCTGTGGGAATTTACGTCATTGACGGGTGTCGAGGGTAATTGAGTGACTTTGATGCCTACAGACTCGGCGCAGTTCTTGAATGAAAGTAAGAAGGCTTTGGATGCTGATGTGCTGAATCCAGGGACCATTATTTTTCTGTGTCGTCTGTGATCGTCGCCTTCAAAAATTGGATACAAACCATTCATTGTTTTGATCTGGTGGCTGAAGACCTACCATGTGCCCAAGTAACTCCTTTTCCGTTGATCATCTTGGAAACGACGCGGCGCTCGGGTGGTTTTGGAAACCGATAGCCTGACTTTGAAAACATGTATTGTAGGGCGGCTGGATCGGAAACCATCAATTGGTCTTCCTATGAGTTCGCGAAGGATGAGGAAATGCATGCCACAAGTGTGAAGTTCGTTACATACGCCAAAAGAGCCCTTGAAACGAACAATATTCCCATACTTAGCTTGCCACTTGAAGTCAGCCTCCGCTGCCTGACCTTGGTAGAGTTCTTTCAGATTCCCTGATGGACAAATTAACAGCGGAAGGATCCAACAAGACAGAATAGACATACCCATGATAAATGATGCAGGCTCTGGGCCAGGGACGCCTGCCAAAGAGATACGAGTGTAACGACGGTATACCCCATAGACAATCGCTAGAGCCACAAAACCAGCAGAGAGAAAGACAGGATCCATGCTTACAAGAGATACGATTTCAGAAATCATTCGAAGGTAGCTTTATGAATGTCTCTGGTATGAATTAGAAGCTTAGAACCAAATTATGACGGTCAACGATATGGGCTCTCTGCGGCGGCAGTGCGCAGAGTGGACTCGGAAGTTGCCTATCTTTACGAGTTGATGATTTCGTGAGTGTTGAGTTAATTCCAATAATTCTACCTAGGATGCAAAAAGAAAAATCAGATGGATATAGAGTGTTGGACATGTCATACTAAAGCCAACGATTCTTCGTTCTACTAGCATGTCAGCTCCAGCCTGAGCTCTTGCGAACGCCTTACATGCAGTCGGCTGGTAAGACATCCGGGACTCCCCGGTAGTGCTTATCTGTATCGACGTGCCGTTTCAAGATGACCCTCGCGTTCTAATTGTAGCTACGATGATTGATAGTCATTTCTCATTATGCCAGTAATCATGACAGAAGTACTCACCCTTCAAGTTGTCCCTATAAAACTAGGTCACGAGCGGTCCCACGGGGTGGCTCGCCAGGTCATGGCTTGCGGTCATCCACTGACACTTCTTGTATTAGTAGCCTAGGTTGTCAGTACATAAGTACTTACTATCGATGGATCATTCGTGGCCTGCTTATATCACTGAGGTATGGCGGTCGTATTTTTTGAGACTTCAGAAGGGATATAGTCGTTCCGTTCTATATATGATGGATTGAGTAGAACGAGACTTCAGTTTCAGGGGCGGGTGAGCCGATAAAGGCCACGTGTTAGTCATGGTGGCAATGCTGAACGTTGAACACGACAACAAATTACTGGCCCAATTGGTCTTCAAGCGTCAAGCTGGATTCACATGGACTTTTTATCGCAGACTTATATCGCCCTTCGTGGTCCAACAGGCGCTCCTCAGTCTGCGCAGGATACGATCGCAAAACTTAGTGACCGGTTGTCTCCTTCCACCCTCCTTGCGGATAGACGCGCTGCTGTCCTAGCTTTGAAAGGTTTGGTTCGCGATTGCAAGGAAGATGTCGGTGAAAGGGCCCTTCCTGGTCTTCTCGAAGTCCTACAGAATGATGCAGAGATAGATGCGGAAATAGCCAAGGCCGTGCTCGAGACTATTACTCAACTCTGTGAACCCGATGACGATGCCAAGGACCTGGCGTTGAAACACACAGACTACGTTATCGGAAACGAACAGACAGTCCATGTTTTGTTCCTTCTCCTTGGTGACACACACTTCTATACCCGTTATGCGACTTTACAGTTGCTCTCGGTACTACTACAGAACCGCCGTTCTCAAGTTCAAGGATATTTCCTCAAGGCCCCTGCTGGTACCTCAAGTGTCATTGCTGTCTTGGAAGATAAGCGCGAGATCATTCGTAATGGTGTGTATCTTAGCTACTCCATCTCATCCACGCGTGGTACACTGGTAGACCTGCTCATACTACCTGTCTCCAAAAAGCTGGATGTCGATCATAACTTAGTCCTCACGTGGCTGTGTTTGTCCTTAAGTTCTACATGTAGCAGGGCTTTTAAACACAGTGTCCGATGCAGGTCTACCAAGGCCGGCATAAGACTCGTTGCTTTCCCTCACTAACGCCAATACAATTTCAGAAAGCATCATCATGATTCAAATGCTTATTTCTCAAAGCCCTGACATTCAGAAGGTGCTCGCCTTTCAAGGTGCATTTGAAAAGCTCTTCAATACTGTCACACACGAAGGTGGATTGGAGGGAGGTGTGGTCTCACAGGACGCACTTCGATGTGTGGATAGTCTGCTTCGGTATAATAGCTCAAATCAGGTGACTTGATGTTCTTTGCTTGAAGCGCATTTCCATTGATATCTATAATAGAGCTACTTCCGTGAAACGTCTCTTCCATCATTGTTGTGCTCCCTCTTACTCTTACCGTCCAAGCTTTCCCTGCAAGATTCAGTTCCACAAGAGTTTGCACTGCAATTTTGGGACTCACAAAAAACGGCAAATGTCTCACTGGTGCTTGGTATTATGGGAATGTTAGTTGGATCTAAAGGCAGCGTCAGTAGATTCCGATGTCTTTCCTACATTTGTTTCATAGTTTTCTCAGAGCCAAGAACAATTCGTCTTTGTACGAGGCTTTGTCGAACTAGCCCTTGCATCCAATGCACCGACACCCCTCAAGACTCAGGTCCGTTTTATACGGCAAGCATCTCACAATATAAAACCTGATTGTATGCGTGCGTTAGGCACTCCATCTCCTTCCTAGCACGTTGACTTTCCCGCTCTCGGAGGTGATTTTGACCCCCTATATGCCTGTGCCTGAGACACGCGGAGAAGAATGGGACAGACTGGAGCCGGCGTCCGCGCTCGATGCACTTGTAGAGCTCGCACTCCATGGAGAGTACAATGGGTTATACAGTGATAGTCGTACCAAGGAGGGACTTGAGCTAAGGAGTGCAGCTGTAACTGTTTTTGATGTACGTCATTGTCCTCGTCCTCCCACAGAAAGGGTCAGCATTAATATGCTGTAGAACTTTGTGCGGAAAGAGGATATCAGGCAAGCCATTGTGCAAGGGATGCTTCCTCCCCAACGTAAGCAACATCTTCCATACCATCCAAACAGGATCCAGATTATATTTGCAGAATCAAGTGAGGTTCCAATGATATCGCCCCTTCTGCATTCTCTCTGCCTCTCCCCATCGTCCCCTCTCAACATCGCTAATGTGACCTCTACTCATCTCGCTACACTCCTCTTTGCTCACCTGCTCTCTGGGTCCACAAGGGCAAAAACTGCGGCCCGGTCTATCAAGCCTTCCTCCAACGTTCCTGGGGAGACTTCGGGTCAAGGAACACTTTTTGTCCCTGCGGATAGTACTCCAGCGCCAACGCTGGCGGAAGAGGACGAGGAAGATTCCCCCCAGAGTTTGTTGCACCTCTTTGCCGAGAACCTCTCGTTGTGCTTCCTATCTCGCTCAAGAGCTGAGAACGACCGTGAAGAACGCGAGTGGAATAGATTGATTGTTGGGTATATCTGTCTGCTTGCACAGTGGCTCTGGGATGACCCTAAAGCCACGAGGGAATTCTTAGAAGCCGGCGGGCTGGGCACAGTGAGTACTCCGCCCAATTCTGCGAACACTTACGATACCTCAGGAACCCATAGCTAGTAGAGCCTATTAATCAAACCTCTGAGCCGGAAGACCTCATCCCGGGACTTTGCGCCTTTCTATTAGGCATCTGTTACGAGTTCAATCGAGAACCGGGAGAGATCACTCGGCATGTGCCTCTGATCCATTGTCTTGCACACGTATTTATATCTGCGTATTTAACAGTGCTACCATACATCCGATCATCTCGCGGTTAGGCGTAGACGTGCTCCTCGGTCATATGACTCGTGTACGAGAGCACGACTGGTTCAAGTCTATCAGTCCCGAGTCCATGGTACTCCGTTATCCATCCAAGGCACTTCAAGGCACTCCAACTGCCGAACAAGAAGGCGAAATATGGTTTGACTGGTCTTTTGTCGACTTTTGGAAATCAAATCTACGTGCGCTGCCAGGTTTCTCTCCATCACATAGCATTGAACTGACGACTTCTTTTGAAGATACCGTCCAGAGGGGCCTGACAACGGACCCAAGCACTTTGGCTTCATCGTCAGGTCAGTAGCAAGTTACGAACTACCACTGGCCACATTGACTTATTTGGGGCAACAGGTCCAAGTGCAGAGTCTGCAATGCTCATCAATTCTCTCAAAGACGTCATTCGCTCTCAGGTGCAGGAGATAGATACATTGCAACGTCGTCTCAAGGAATTATCAGTTACTGAAGCTCAGGTACGTAGTCACGGATGTATCCGGACGCTGATGTTTACTATTAATAACCGACAGTTGGCTGACTCAGAGGCGCGTATTGCGGAACTTGAAGCTGAATTACAGACATCAGATGGCAAGAAGAGGGAAGTTGAGAAGGAGCAGGAAGATCTTCTGGTCCTCCTGGATGACATGAGCACTAAGCGCAGACGAGACAAGCAGCGGATGAGAGAAGCAGGCATGGAAGTTTCCGAGGATGAGGCGGATGATGACGATGAAGATGAAGATGAGGGAGGGGAGGAGTAAAACCCAATACCCATCGATTTTTATCTTTGCTAGGGCCCTACCGCATCTAGACCTCAAGTACATAGCGTTAGGCAGGATACCTGTAGTCACCCCGGGATTGACAGCATGGCTTGAAATTTAATCATTGCAAGAATCTCCTTTGTCCAGCATTCTTACGTTCCAAGCACCAGCGTTCCAGTTTGATGCTACAGGAAAGGGAGATCTGCACGACAGAAATTTGATATTCAACGTTCCTGACAATATTACAAAGTGTTTGCGATTGTATCACCCACAGCTAATCCAAATGTAGCGCGCTGCGGAAGGTGCGTGCGTAAGATATGGTTAGACCAAGGTCAAACTACAAGAAGATCCGATAAGATGTGGTGCACGAGGTGTCACTGGTCGGCGGAACGGAAATGGGGGTATTGATATGCTGTACAAAGGGGGCTGTACGTACTTGCCGATTATTCAGGATTATGGTACGACGCTAGCAATGAGAAGACGTAAGGGTTTGAGAGACCAGACCAAAGAGGGACAAATGCCGAGGTACAGTAAGATGATGCTATGCTATACAAGTGATCCGCGATGAAAGGGATGGGCTATGAATGCGCGACGCAAGAGATATCCAAGAAAAAAAATATACAAGTTCTGAAGGCTCCACACCTGTGCAACTCCTGTGAATCATATTTGTCTGATGGTGACCGTCTCTTCCGCATACCAGATATCCGGTGGTAACCGGCCTCCTTACATAGCCTGTCCGATAGGAGCATTGGTCCAAGTATCCCAGAGTGCCTGTCGTGTATGGCTATCTGCCAAGGATGACGCGAATATGACAATTTTCCACACATCTTGGAAATTGCTTGCGAGTCCTAGACTAATCCGCACAACACCGAGCTCGCGGCCGACGACTTGCTCAAAGTCTTTGAGCGTGACGCTGAAATACAGTCGCTCCATCTGATCTTGAATCCCAAGTAACGATGCTGCACCCCCAGGATTGCACATGCAACCTGTGCGAAGAGAAATGTTCAAGGACACTGCAACATGCTCAATGAAGCTGTTTGGGATCATCTCTCCTGATGGCTGCAGCCAAAGGATTCATTAGTATGACGATAGTAAAATAGTGGAAGCTGAGTACTTGCCGAGAGGAAGATAAGAGAGATTGTAGATCCGCTGTCACCCTGTTCTCCGACAAACTTGAGTCTCCTAGAAGGAAGCTTGGATAGGATATTAACGACAGGGGTTCCGGTCGAATCATGTCTTAGACGAGAGAGTGAGGTGACAAGGTAATGGGTAAGACATGAGAGGCGGAGAGGGAGGAATGGCAGATATACAGAGAAAAATCGTAGACCGTCTGTGATCGCGGGTAACGTCATGAAATTAATGGTTCCATCCTAACAATGCGAATAAATTGGAAAGCACGTAAATTGGAAAAGAAGCATACTTCAAACTGTTCATGAAGAACACTTGTTCTAGTAAAAATCGAACCTGGCACCTGGACGACATCAACGGTTCCCCCAGCGAACCATGGACGTTCCAAGATCTTTAGAAACGACTCCTTGACAATGAGGGCTCCGACGCCTGTCGGATAACCAAACATTTTGTAGAAGCTGACAACCATAGCATCAACAGGGGTTTCCGAAAGAGAGATGACAGATGACGGTGCGAGCGCGGCAGCATCAAGAAGTGTGTGGTATCCAAGTGAAGATGCGAATCCGATGATTGAGAGTGGATTTTTCGTGTTAGTGATATTGGAAAGGCCCGTTAGGGCAAAAAGCGAGGTAGCGTTTTGTGGTTTGTGCTGACTCAAAATATCCTAATCGGCATTCAGCTACTAGTTACGTAAAGTTGAGGCGCATATACGTGAAAGACATACCTTAGCAGTAGATAGAACGAAACCTCCAGTACTAGTTGATGGAATGTAATGTACTTGAGCTCCGCGACGTGAAGCATACTCTCGGATTCCATGGACGCTATTATGAGAGTCGGCACCGAGGATATAGCTATTATTGGACTTGAAGGGATATGCTTCCCCAACGAGCTTCAATGCGGCTGTTGCATTTGCTGTAAACACGACGGTGTATCCTGGCGGGGCTCGAAAGAATGAAAGAACCGCATTTCGCGCCTCGTCAGCGCACCGTGATGATAACTTGGAGCTATGACTTGAATGAATAATGATCGGCGACTGATTTATAGAAACCTCCATACCTATTACTGACCGAATGTGTGTTTCCCATGACGGTTTCGGTTAGGAATGCGCCGTGAACGCGAACAAGGCTCTCAGGATATTGTGCCCCGCCCATGTAATCCACATATGTTTCACCGGTTCGATCTAATCTGGCGAAATCTGTTCTTCGGAGGGTGTCAAGTATCCAGGTGCTCTGATATTCTGGGAACGATTTGAGAAATGCACTATATGCGCGTGCCTCAGCATCTTGTCGCGAGCTCGAGGGTGTCAAGGGCGTGTATGTTGTCAGTATCGGGGATAAATGAGGGATGTTCGGATGATAATCATGAGGAGGCGCCAAAGGTTTCTCGCACACAAGTGTATCATGCGACGATATTGATTTCAACAGTGAAGCCTGCGATTTGTGGCATCTCAGACTGATACGAGATACTGGAGCGGAATGATTGTGGTTGGTGTCAACGCCGACGCGCTGTTCGCGAGATTGATGGGGAACCACAAGGGAGGAGTGTTTGTGACCCATGGCGGGGCTCCTGTTGAATGATATCGGAGGGTGAACTATAAAGTACTTTTATATATTTAGCCCTGACATTTCAATCGGGTCACCTTAGGCTATCTGACCAATCCCTCCGGAGACGTTACCAATTGCGCCGAAAGACCATAAGGCGATCCAAGAAGACAATCTACGGTAATTAGTACTGCTGTGGGTAAATGGGCATAAATTACAAGTGGTCCGTGTGGTCCACTGTTCGCCTTTCCATTTGGTGTTTAATAAACTTGGGTGCTAGAAGCAGCTAGTCGCTGTATTTTTGTTGTTGTACTAATATGCGGTGAGCTCGGTAATCAGATCATTCATATATCAGCCTGCCTGTCAGCGTGGTACAACATGATGTCGAACCTTGGAAATGGACACTGGTCAGTAATTTAACAGACAAACCTGGACACATTGGTGATAGTCTACTACTACGGATGGATCCCTTCTTGGTGGTGTACAGCCAGCATAAATCCGTGTTCGGCTCCAGCGCTTCAGCTCTACTTGCTCTAGCATGTGTCACATCTTATCATTACGCCCGTCAGGGGCACTAGTGAAAATTGATTGACGCTGTTCAAAGTTCAACGATCAGATCCACGTTTAATCGTGCGGTCGATGCTTACTTCTAGAGTGAACGACAGAAGCGATGAACCTAATGTGAAACAGATACTGCCAAGCTTCCAAGTCCATGTACAGGCAGCTTCGTGTGAAAATTTGACAGTACAGTCTGGCAAGAATGTCGCCTAATTACTAGGACCCGTTATGTAATGGCATGGCAACCTGCCAAGTCGCACGCGTTCCTTTTGATTTCCGCTCGGCAATCTTGGCTCACTGAGTAGCACTCCGCACGGTCATCCGAGATACTCTGCAGCACTCTCGCGCCGCTCAAAAGGCAGCTCAGCGACGTGTCCACTTCTTCCCAAAGAAAGAAGGTGACCCCCGGGAATGCACCTTGTTTATTGAGCGATATGCAAACAGGAATGCGTAATGAAAGATTGGTCTCCCCTGGTCGACTCTTTTCGCGCGCGTTATCTCGTGCGCATACCATTTCGTCGATCTGGTGGATACCTGCCTCGCAAAAGTCATCCAGTCCACAGCCAAACTCCCACCACCCCCAACTGAAGAAGTCGATTTCGTTGTCACCTTCATTTGATTTCCACTAAATTTCGCACTCGGACTCTCTCAAGGTCTATTAGCAAAAGGAATACTAGGACAGCGGGATGGCAGCCAGGGTCGCAGCCCTCGGATTCACACCTGCGAAAGTTCTCGTCAGGGGGCTACCGCTACCCGATCGCGCCAGAGTACTACTTCGGGCATCACACGACTGCCAGTCTGCCACCGCGCCCGATGCACCGGCCAGCTGCATACGGTAGCCATGAGGCAGGGTAGTTTACGTTGGGGTAAGACGTTTCAGACCCCAGGTGGCCTTTAGGACCCTGAGCCTTTTCACCGAGGGACCCCTTTCGGCCGTTTCCGAACCGACATTCTCTATGCGGAGGCTGAAGGAAAGTCCTTGCCCATCAACCAATTTTTTTTTGAACGTGTGTCACCCAAACATCCGTGGAACTCCGCTCGATGTGCCAAATGTCATGGGCTTAAGCATCATCACTGATGGATTGATGGCCTATTTGGTGTGGAAGGCCTGAATGATGGCGCAGTCGACAAACTAGACAGGTGGCAAAACCTACCTACCACTAAGACCGCCATCTTCCTGAGGAACAAAGGTGCCGCAGAGATAGAGAAAGATGCTACGAAGACAGCGAAACAGAATACAGAAGGAGCCAGCAAGGGGTTGAGTAAAGAGAGTGATGTTCGTCGCTAGAAGTCTGGGTGGCTGAGTACGGGTGGTGCCACCAGTTTCTAGCCGACCCGAGATACCAGTACGAGTAGGCGTGGGAAGAAAATAACACGTGATCTCCAAATGTGGTCGGACTTTCGGAATCAACGATTTTTGCCAATACATTCTGAGTTGTTTTGAAAGACTGTATGTTTGACCTCGTTCGACTGTCTGAAGACCAGCATCGTTCAACGTTCGCAAAACTTCCCTGTTCTTTTTCGTGAGCAAATTGAAAGTACTCACTGGCTAGGTTCGTAGATATAGACGTGACAGTCTCGTTCTGTCGCATTGAACTCATCTCAAGTCAGTCAAGCTCTTCTGGAGCAACATCGCCGTGGCCCACATCCTCCAATTCAAACGCGAGTCCCGTGAGCGCCTCCCTCTCACAACATTATCATCGCTCGGTCAATTTCGTCACGTCCTTGCGAGATTCTTAACCGTAGCCATGTCTGATGGAGCCGTACCTGATGAGCCACGATCACCTCCATCGTCGCAAAAGGATGCAGGATTGAGAAAGCTCACGCCATATTGGTACCCGTATACGACTATGGCAAAGGAGCGCTGGCTTGGACGGGAGATCCTAGAAATCGTGTCAACAGAATTCAGGGATCGATCCATGGAGTACTATGTAGGTGCTTACAAGTCAATTGTTCATATCTTTTCTAGAAGTCAATATTTATTGGACAGCGGTACGCCCTTGAATCCGGAGTGACAACAATCAATGGCAAGGTCGCCAAACCAGACACAGTAGTGAGGAATGGCGATCGTATAGAGTGAGCGCATTTTTTCTGTGTTAGAAGCATACCTTGATTCATTGTTATAGGAATGTTGTGCACCGACATGAGCCTCCAGTCACATCTACACCCGTCAAAATCGTATTGCACGACAAGGAGCGCGACTTTTTGGTTGTCGATAAACCTGGTAGCATAGTTCGTCCTTGGCAATTCTGCTCACAGTGCAACTAATTTGAAGATGATACAGCCAGTACACGCATCTGGTCGGTACTACCGCCATAGCTTAGTAGAGATACTTCGTAACGAGTTTGGCTTCCCGAAAATTTATAGTGTGTCTATATCTGCTCGAAAATAAACCTTACTGATTTAGTTACAGCGATTAATCGCTTGGACAGACTTACATCCGGTCTGATGATCGTACCATTGAATGCCGATCTAGCGCGTTCATTATCAGGCGAATTCGTCAATGGTTTCATCCGCAAGGAGTATATTGCTCGCTGTAAAGGCGAGTTTCCCGTGTGAGTACTTTTAACATCTATCTATATGGGTGTAGTGAGTAAATGGGCATAGTGAGGAAACGATATGCGAAGAACCCCTCTTGACTGTTGATCGACAGATGGGCCTTAACATAGTACACCCAGAAGGAAAGGTACGCGGCGGCTTTAGCTGTCAGTGGAGTTTTTGACGGTTTGCAGCCAGCGAAAACAATTTTCAATCGGCTTCATTACGATTCCGCGACCAACACGAGTCTGCTTCATTGTGAGGTTTCCAGTCATATACTGTATTTGATAAACACACCCATTATTTCTCACTAGGTCGTCCCACGACAGGTCGATGTAAGGATCACACAGATGTCACACTGGATGTTCCTGATCAATTTCATTACAGCACATCAGATACGAGTTCATTTACAATACCTCGGTCATCCGATAGCCAACGACCCTGTTTACTCTGAGCAACGGATATGGGTGAGAGTCCTTGTCTAGTCTCAAGAATGCCTTGTATGTATAACGCCAACTCCCACGATAGGGAGCTAATCTTGGCAAAGGGGGAGTTGATGTTATTCCTTGCGAGGACCGTGCTGCACCAGTGCCACCAGCGCATCTGTTGAGTGACGATAGTCCGGAAGCTCTTAATTTGAAACCCTCCGACGAGATAGACCCACCACCATTATTGCTTACTTCGGAAGAGGAGACCAATGCGAGAGTGAAATTGCTTCCCCGCGAAACTGGACATGATATTGGAATGGGATCACCCGTACCGTTGTCGTCTGAGGCAGTGGAAATTATAACAAGGCTCCGGCATATGAAGGTGGGCGATTCAATGCACGAGCAAGTATGTGACACACTCATGGAAAAATAGGATGAAGACGAGGATTGGAGTCGCTGGCGAGATGTTGTATTTCGAGCGAAGGCCTCACTCGCACCAAAAGACATCCCTCGTGCGCCCCTTCCTCCACAGAACAAACGTAAAAAAGGGGGACCTTCTCTTCCTCCAACTCCTCTGCAAGAAGATATATTCTTGGTCCCACAGTTGACTCAGGGGGAAGCTCTAGCACGGCTCTCGCAGATGGAAGCCCCCTCCCCAGCTGTCGACACAGCGACAGGAACACTGTATTGTTCAGAGTGCTACTTACCGTTGCATCCTGATCCAAAGCCAGAAAGGTTATATATTTTTCTGCATGCCCTTAGATATACCACAAGTCTCGGGTGCTTTGAGACGGATATGCCAGAGTGGGCAGCTGAAGGATGGAAGTGGGACCAGGCATAGATGGTACTACGTGCTACGATACTATATTTACATTTCTCCGCGCGCATGTACCAAGCCCAAAAAAGTGCAGCGAAGTTTGTGAAGAAGATTTTTTTGGCTTGTTCCCTCAGAATCCTATTTTTGTTGTTGGCATCACGGAGGACTTAAGTTTGCTTGTACAGAACTGTCGCGAAGCTGTCACACGCGATCTGATATGAACTTACGTAAGATGCAAGACTCAAAATTATTTTGAATAGTCCCACGGGCCACCATATCTTCAATTTATTGAACATTTGGATTCGAATAACTTTATGGTCTGATGGTAAGTCGCTATTCCTGCGCTATCTAGACAGTTAATAAGTGATATAATCCTTCTCCAGACACGTCGTGACTATGTAGTTCTTCCAACGTCGAGTGAGCCAAGGGAAGATATCAGCGAGGGCGCCGACATAGTCCTAGAGTCATTACTACGAGACAATAAGGGTGTCACGCTTGACACACCCCATGGAGGCTCTCTAGTGGTTCATGAAGATGGTCATACCTATAACTATTCATACGGACCAAGCGGAATTCTAGGTCTAGTTCACAATCGTTATGCTGTTGCGTGTGCAGCATTTGCTGGGATTGGCGGGATTTCATTCGGGTACGACCAAGGCGTTATTTCCAATGTCCTTGTCATGAAAGATTTTCTGACTCGGTGGCCAATCGGTCCATGGGAGAAGGGATTGATGAGTATGGGAAGCCGCGACCTCATCTGGTATCTCCACTCATATTGGAAATAACAGCTGCTGTTCTCGAACTCGGCGCATTATTTGGTGCCATCACGAGCGGGATCTTGGCGGACAAGTATTGTAGACGTCAATCCATTTTCTTCGCGTCCAGTGGGTCATTTGTTTATCCCAGAAAAGAGACCTGACCATTGGCCTTATTAGTCATTTTCTGCCTTGGTTCAGGACTGCAGTGCGGGGCGCAGTCCTTGAATGACCTCATCATCGGGCGAGCAATCGGTGGCTTCGGAGTTGGGGCCCTGAGGTAATTTTGTTGTGTCTTGAATGGGCTTTACTTATGTAACTGAGTGGCGATAGCATGCTTTCGCCGCTTTACATGGCCGAGATTAGCCCTCCAGAGCTCCGCGGCTCACTCATGGCGCTTGAGCAACTCGCTATCGTCCTTGGCGTGGTGTTTGGTTTTTGGACAGGTTTCCTTACGAGACACAGTTCGTTCTTCTGTCACGAATCTCGATTTTCTCATTTGTGGCATTGGGTTCATAGTTACCGGATCTGCTTCGTGGAGAATTCCACTAGCACTCCAGTTCCTCCCAGGTATTTCGCTTTGCCTCGGATGCTTTGTTTTACCACCTTCACCCCGACTTCTGGTGCTTCGTGATCGTATTGACGACGCACGGAAAACTTTAGCCAAACTTCGTTTGCGCACTCCTCACGAAGCAAAAGAAGATCCGTTGATCGAGGTAGTTTTTCCTTCCTATCTGCCAATCTACCTACATTCAATGCCGTACCATAGCTCGAGCTATTGGAAATGCAAATTGACGTTGCTCTCGTCCGACAAAAATCAAAGGACGGACTCTCACGCGAAACATGGACAATCCTCTTTGGCCGGGAGTACGTTAGACGGACCCTTATTGGCATCATGATCATGTTTTTTCAGCGTGAGTATGGATTAGTGTCATCTTTGGATATTGCGTCCGAGTCTATGCCTAAACATGAATTATGTTATAGAGTGGAGTGGCATCAATGCACTTCTTTACTATGGTCCAACTCTGGTCAAAAGCATAGGGATGCATGGGGATACCGCCACACTTCTTGTTTCAGGTGGGATAGGAATTATCCAGTTTCTTGCAGTTTTCCCGGCCATTATATTTCTTGACCGGTGGGGTATGTGCTTTTGTCTTTTTGTAACTTTGTGTTTTCTCAGTGCGCTTCTCATAGGCCGTAAACCCCTTCTCAAAGGTTCCTGTGTTTGTTCTTGATTCACCTACTTCGTGACTCATTGCAAAAAAGGCGGTAGCGCAATCATGGCTGCATCGCATTCTATGATCGCAATCTTGGTGTGTCCTATTTATGATCAACACATACTGAGCCACAAGATTTATATCTTCTACAGATCCATCTTTTTCATGATAACTGGGGATCTCATACCATAGCTGCTTGGGTAGCGGTATTGTAAGTTTTTTTTTACCCCGCTTTATTCAGATGAAATGATCCCCGACAGTTGCACATACATATTTACTGCGGCTTATGGCATGTCCTTTGGACCCATTGGTTGGGTTCTTCCAAGTGAGGTATTCCCTCTTTCTATGCGAAGCAAAGGGGTTTCCCTATCAACGGCTTCGAACTGGATCAACAATTGTTTGTCCCGCTCTCTCTTTCTGTGACTCACACTGACATAAGATCCTCTTTCCCCCCGCTGGCGCTCCCATTCTTTCGTAGTCTTCATTGGTCTTATCACACCGCCACTGATGGAGATGTCTTCTGCGTATGTCTATCCTCCGTATTCAGATATCCCAGCAGTGATATATCGTTTGGGGAACATGCATTCTTTGGCAGCGCGACCTTTATGATTTTCGCCTGCGCCTGTTTTGGGGCCTACCTGTGGTCTAGTTATATTGTTCCAGAGACGGCGGGCGTTTCTCTCGAAGAAATAGATGCGGTCTTCGGTTCTGCAATAGGTCAGGAAGATCGCAAACGGAAACACGAGGTATGAGATTGTTCTGCTCAGATTCTGTACTAGTCTTTATATTCTCAACGTCATCCCAGCTGGAACGCGAACTCGGCCTGCATGACCTGATTAAGGGTCTTCTTCCTTCAGAGGCACTAGACCAAGAGTAACGACAACTCTAATGCATTCAGCAAGATGTGGTATCTACGTATCTAGATTAACCATGTTACCATGTTATCTAGCTACGATGTGTACAGTACAGCGCACTAATGCTCCGGATGGTTCCTGTCATTATACATGTTGCTCTTCAAGAATACGAACTGATTAGTGAGCGTCCCGACTAATAAATATGATTAAGATGACAAGCGTGTCAGGGCATGGTAAAGAGCGTGATAAGGAGCGTATGAGTCGAGTTAAGGTATGGTGATGTGAATGCTATGTGTGGTGCATCGAGGGAGCTAATTGGAAGTAGTACGCCGCCGCCCTGTGAGAGTGCCGTATGCGCCCAAGAAGAGCTTGCGCTTCCCGGAAGGAGTATCAGGCTGGTCTTGGGCCGTATGTTTGCGGCGGGAGTCGCGTTGCTGCGGCACAGGGAAGAAATGCACCGAGTGATTCGCGTTTTGGTACAACATGCGTGACTCAGACTCTGCAATCATCATACGCTGAGGAGAACGTGGCGTGTATGAATCGGGGGAAGAAACGAACGACTTTGATTACGGGGATCAGACATGTGGTAAGACACGAGAACATTGGTGAATGCTCACAACTTTGCGCTCCACCTCCGTTACAATGGGATAGGGACCCCTCCGTTCTGATTCTTCTGAATCGGTTCCCCTTTCCGTCTGTGACTGCCACAACCATGGCTTCTCCGCCGGCTCTGTCTGTAACACCGACAGCTGGTCCTCGTCATCGTATACAGCTTCTGCCCAGCAGATGTCCAAGAAACAGTCCTTTGGAGCATACAAAAGCTGTTCGTCTAGTGCGCCAAGACAGGTGACGTCAAAATCCACCTCGCGTAACGAGCTGTCAAAAGTCCATAAAGATTGTTCAAGTCCCGCTGGCCCTGTGGTTACGGACACAGGATCGACGACAATAGGACTCGAGGAACCCTGCGTGAGTGTGAGGCCTTTTAGCTTGTTGGAAGTAGATACGGGGAAGTCTTTGGGAGGTGGCGTAGGCGGACTCGACGGGTGGAAAAAATCGATCGGCGTCGGTGAGCGTGGCGGATCAGGATGGTCGTAACGGTATTCAGGGAATGCGTGTGCAAAGGAAGTGTTGGAAATTTGAACTTCTAATCCCCTGAACGCGTCCGAGGTCGCTCGAGGGCGAGAAAAAGACTCCCCGGTGGGTGAGTAGAATGGAGGAGTAAGCTGTCAATGCCAAATCAGAAACCACAGCAAACGAAGAGGATCATATCAACACTTACGGGAAAGTCAATGCATGAATCGTCTATGCTTTTCCTAATAGATGTTGGAAAAGATATCTGGGTGACTCTCGTGAAGCGGGTCGCGAAACGGTCGCGAGGAGTGCACCTGTCAACAGTCAACTTCGTAGACCTCAAGTTCATCGGGATAGTTTTTTACAAAGGGAGAGGAGGGAGAGGGTTCGAGGAGAAAGACCACAAGCCAGACAACCAACACTTCGGGATGGGAAATATGTTTCGTCGCGAGGGTTCATCGCTATCTTTATCCAAAACAAAGTATGGGCGTCAAATACTGGTGCACCAACGCGGAGACCCGAAACCAACCTTAAGTGATCATGAAACGTAATGTATTGCGTACGATATGGGCTTCTCTGTTGAGAAGCGGGAATTGGACTGACAAAATGCATTGGGCCGCCGGGAAGCATCAGGGATGATGGGAAGGCAACATGATGACTGCATAATGGATCAGGTTAATCGCTGCAGGCCATAATCGGCCCAGAATGACCGAGTCGAGCCCCGTAAAATTGGGTCTTCTGCGGCGGAACGAGTGACTGGGCGACAACAGAGATATATGACTTCAGGAAGCAAGAGTCAAGTCTTTGAGCACTAGCGGTAGGAGCCACGACGACCCTTGATGAAAATCGATGACAATCGGCATCACGCTATATAGACTTGCCATCAGAGGGTCATATTAGTAGGTGGGAGTTGAATTTAAAGCCGATTGGACGATGCTTTGGGTACATCCTCCTTCATATCTGTACCTTGACAAAAAATTTGTTGCTGTCGTGACATGCCGTACTACTTGAGCAAGTCGCCCACAGTAAAGTCAAACTGAAGTTGTTTAAATTCTTCTCGTTTCACCAGCAATTGTCTGATTGAGTCAAATCCGCCGTAACGTTGTGAGGAGGCCCTTCAAGTTCTGCCGATTCGAAGGACGCCACCATGCCCCACTTCAATTCCGCTCGAATGCAGAAACGGAAATTGTTACGGGAGCGACTCGTCTGGTGGAAACGGTGAGGAGCCGGTATCAGCCTAGCTCTGGAACGTTAGCATTCAAGTTGTTTAAGTTCAACCATACCCTATATCACTTAGCTGCTCCATCCGAGTAGTGAGCCTTCTTGACAGAATACGTGAAACCAACGTATTTGAAGCGTCGCAAAAGCATCCGGGAGGCTAGGGTCCTTGCACGTGTCGCTGTGATTACTCCGATATATATTGCTATTGCACAAATAAACACACGGAAAAGACAAACAATGCATGTAGGTCGCGAAAACGATGTGTAAGTCTCCACAGGGAGAAACGAGCTACGGTAGCGGTATAGGCGTGAGTTAAAAAAGAGAAATTAGCACATCGTCTCAGGTCGGATTCGGTATGGGACGCGATATGTGAGATGTACAGTCCGTGTTGACGGGGTTAACGAGAGGCATAAGTGAAGCAATGCAACGAGCGTGGGATGTGCGAGAAACACATTCGGACAAAGATATAAGTCAGGTGTGAACATGGAATGGAAAGAAAGTAAAAGATAAAGCGGACACAAAAATGTGAGTAAAGTAACACTAACAACGGTCAGACCGAGAAATTGAAGTGAATAAAGAACACAACAACCAATAGCCCAATGGGTCCCCCCTCAGGAGGACAACCGAAGCTATCCTTCCCATCCACTCGTTGTTCAAGACTTTTTCGAGAGGGAGAGTCACGGGGTATATGGTAGGCACTTCCACAGCAGAGCACACCTCACTCCCTGGGTGATCCATATTTAAATGGATGCTTCCATTTCCTCTGGGCCAGATACAATGACGTGTGCATTGTTCCCTTCGTCCTCAATGTCCACAAAGTGGGAAGACTCGGTAGGCTCGATAGCGCTTACAGGCTCTGCGCTTGCTGGTCCGTTGCCACTGGCGCTCCGCCTGACTGAAGAGCCACCTTGAGGACCTGATCGCGGCGGGTTCGCACACCGATCCTTGCCATGCGCAATGCGCAAGTTTGCGTATTCTGGCTTAATCTTAATGCTATCGATGGCCTTGATAGCGTTAGAGATATTGGTGAAGTTGACGAAGGCGCAGTTCCTGAAGATAACAATGTCAGAAATTATCATCGACCGCCAGCCAAGATAACGCACTTCTCCCTTAGGAAATTGACCAGCTCGATATCCCCAAACTCGCCAAAGTCCCTCTTTAGTTTCTCCTCATTGAATAATTCAAAGTCTTCAATGCTACCCACATAAACGTTCCTGGTGGCCCCTGAGTGAACAGCAAGCGCAAGACTAGGCGGCAGTGGACCAGAATTTTTTCCCCAGCCAATTTTGAGCCGACGGTTGTTCAGGGTGAGACCTTGATACGATGCCACTTGGTAGAACGTGAACGCTGCTGCAGGGTCAACAAAAGTGACAAACTGCCTCCCAATAAATCAGCAAATGCACGCAAAGATGTCATAAAATATGACTGACGGCAATGTGCTTGTCCTGCATGTACCTTACGCTCTGCAACACACCACCGCGAATGGCGTTGCACAAATCTTCCGTTGTTGTCTCAGGATGAATATTGCCCAAGTAGACTGTGCGATTGAGCGTTTGACCACCTGTCATATCTGTTGCAAAAGGGTATGGTGAGAATGGCGAGCCGAAGTGGTTCGGACCCCCAGCAGGGCTGAGATTTGCAGATTGAGCGACAAGAGATTGGGCGGCGGCAGCCTGGGCAGCTTGTGCAGCAGCCTGCTGAGACTTGGGTATGTATGCGCAACGATCTTTGCCGTAGTTGACCCGTTTTCCCGCCCAAGCTGGCTCGGTAGGGAGCGTATTAACCACCTAAATGACCGCGTATCGGCGCCAGAATGTAGTGAAATACTCAGATACAACATACCTTGGTAGCAACCGAGATACTCAAGAAATGTACGAACCCAATATTCTTGTCACGGACAATTTTAACCTGATCAATCAGCCCGAACCGACTGAGATCGTCCCGCAACTGCTCTTCTGTCGTGTTTTCATCCAGACCACCGAGGTATACGTTCCGGCTCGCATTGCTCTGGCTGATCGCAAGGCTCACCTGCGCGCTGACAGGAGATGGCTTCCCCCATCCGATCTTAAGTTCCTGACCGTGAAGGGAGAGTTTCTTGATGGTAGCGTCGGCGTGGAAAGCTGCAGCGGTTGCGCCGTCCAGAAAGGAAAGGAAAACACATGATTTTTCAGGAAGAACACGAATGGATTCGAGGGGGCCAAAGTGCACGAGGTTAAGTAGCTCGTCAACAGAGGCAGTTGCAGGGAGGTTGCCAACATAAACGGTTCGACCAGTAGCATTGGTCGTTGCAGAAAGCGCGGCAGAAATAGCCGCCGGTGAGTAAGCACCTGGGGTCGGTGGAATGTTGACATTTAAAGAAGGTAGCCGAGGTTGCTACAAAGATATGAGATTAGCAATCAGACCCATTTCAGTGTCAACAATAATAAAATGTACCTGGCCATAGTTACCAGCTTGCGCGCCATAGGGAAAACCACCCAACATGTTCATTCCGGGCAACCCCATGCCAAGCATGTTGTAACCAAAGCCTCCATATGGGCCTACGCCGTTGGACTGAGACGCATGCTGTTGCTGTTGTTGGGCAAATGCGTTTTGGTGTGCGGGGCTCATTTGAGGGTTCATGCCTGCACCATTAACAGCAGTGTTAATCGTAAGATTCGGAGTAGAGTAAAGCTGGTTGGAGAAAGCAGGAGATGAAGGTTGGAAAGGCTGATTGATCTGGGCATGTGGACCATAACCATAGTTGGCAAAGGCGTCACGAGTAACAGTAGTAGGTGCCGCAGCGGAGGTAGCAGAAGCACTAAATGTGGGGGACCAACGTGCCTTTTTGGCATCAGGACCACCGACGGCATCCATAGACCTCTGTTTGACGGGTCAACTGTGCGATGATGAGATTGTAAAAAAAGACAGACCTTCATCATATCGAGCTCAAAACCGTAAGAATGGTAGTGAGTTGCAAAAGCTGTTTGGGAGTCGTCCATATTTCCGGGTATGAGGTAGGAGAATTAAATGGATTGAGAAGGAGAGCAACGGCGGAATGTATGTATTGAAAAAAACCGAGGACCAAGTTAGAAAGGGTTTTGCAAGGTATAATGAATGATAGAGAGGTAGAGAGCGTGGGTAGGGCAGAATGCTGTGATGTACTGTCGTAGTACTCGTAGTACTCGTAGCCTGCCCTGTGCAAATGAGAGTGACTGATAATAATAAAACACGCACAAAAAGATGAGCGAAGAGTGCGATCTGATATAGATAAACTTGCGTTAACGAAGAACTGAACAGAAACAAGTCAGGACAAGTCTAGCACAAGAGCTAAGCTAGACACAAGTCCAAGACAAGATCGTCTCTTCAATTCACGGTCCCAACGAAATAATAAACAAAGATCGCAGGAACGCGGGCGACGACGAGCAGCACCAAACGTGAATCAGAAGAAGAGAAAAAAAAACAACCAACGACAAGCGAATTCGAACGATGTAGTGGAAGAAGTGGTTTTTCACATCAATATCTGACTTTCCCACATAACGACGCACGGACCCATCGACGCCATCGTTTCATGTTCATCACGACCTTCCTCACTGAGTTCAAATATGCAGCTCTCCAGGACTGTGAAGAGAAGGAAGGCGAGCTTTATCGAATTTTCGAAGCTCAGGATAGTATCAGGTAGATTCGAAGGTTCCTCAGGATTCGGGTTCGTCAGTCATACCAGTGAAGTTTTACCTTCTTCCATCTAAAATCGCGGCAGGTCCTGGTCACGGAACATGAGGTGGTATCTTCGCAGTCCAGGATAACTCTTACCCCAAGTGACGGTACCAGGAAGCTCGCCAAGGTACCCCGTCTTCTTACATCAGACCTGAGGTGTAACACCCCTTTGTACTAAGATGGCTTAAAACTGGCGGTGGCGTGTTCTAACAATATCATGAGTCAAGGTAAAAGTTTTGCAGTCTAGGCTAACGTTTGCACCAAGTGATGGTAAGGATCCTCCGTAAAATCGCTGCAGGTTTTCATCACGTATGGATCCCAAGGTAAGATTTTCGCAGCTCAGGCTAAGTTTGTATTTGACGATACCAGATAGATTCGAGGAGATCGCTAGGATTAATTATTCATGCTCAGACTCAGGCTCGCCGTCTTATCACTCCATGACAGGTACAACTCCACGTAAGTTGTCACAAATTTGCGGCAGGTTCTGATCATTGATAGCGATCCCCCATGCTGGCACACTTATATCTCTACGAATTGTACGAGCAAATTGAACTATAGTCGATGAGGAGTACTGTCCGCTTTCGTCGTGGTAGAGGTTGGTGGTATCCCGTTATTCTCGTCAGGTCAGTATAATCCTCTTGACTCGATAAGGTCAAGACTGCAGAGAGATCTACATAAGGTTCATGATATACAACGTTAACACTCGTAAGTACTCCGGGTGCAACGTTACTATCAATTTTGTGCTGTCATGTGGTGGTCCCATTGCACACGGACATCACCCTCGTACTTGAGTAGAATACTGGTTCGCTAACGCTGCCGAGCTCACTTTGCCTATGGAGGGTGCCGATTGTACCGGAATGGGATATATAGTACTACCTACTATGCCACGCTGTCTCGTAATGATCCAACGTGTTTCAATTGAAGTTAGCATCTCACGTTACATCAACGCCAGCTATTCACGCGTTACCGGACGCTGGCAAGTGACTGCGTATTACGTATCGAAGCGATCAATGCATAGCTAGGCACTACTGATGGCAGCTGATTTCTTTTTGAGTGACCGGTGTGCTACATATGTAGTTCAACACCGATGGATTTCATATTTTCCAAGTCTCACCCATTTCTCTCATGTCGTCCTCCTTGCGCTTTTCTCTTCTCAATTCATTGCCATCCACTCTAGAGTCGCAATGGCCCGAGGCTAACGAATCACTCATATTGGAACCATACACATATATCACCTCCAAGCCCGGCGAGGACATCCGCACACGGCTCATCGAGGCTTTCAACATATGGCTTGCAGTCCCTAGCGACCAACTCGAGGTCATAGACCATGTCGTTCAAATGCTGCATAATGCCAGCTTGATGCTCGATGACATAGAAGACGATGCGCAGTTGAGAAGGGGACAACCTGTAGCGCACAAGATATATGGCGTCCCCCAAACCATCAACACCGCCAACTACGTATATTTCTCCGCTTATAAGGAGCTCTTGAAGCTTAGGAGATCCAGGGGCGCGGACGAGAATGTGGTGAGGGTGGTAGGCGCTAGTGATTTGGATATAGTAGTTACGCAGGAGCTTTTAAGTTTACACCGTGGGCAGGGGATGGAGATCTTGTGGCGAGATTTGTTGCAGTGTCCGACGGAGGAAGAATATATCTCTATGGTTAACAACAGTCTGTCCGGGTTTCTTTTCAACATGTTAAACACTAACTTTCTGTGCTCAGAAACGGGGAGTGGATTTAGGATAGCTATCAAGTTAATGATGGCACACGCAACGAGGAACCTTGACATGTGAGTCATGTCCCTCATGCATGTTTCGTTATGAGTCGCTCATGAATCATAAGCGATTTCGTCCCTCTGGTGAATATTTTCGGAGTGTATGTCCAGATACGAGATGATTACATGAACTTGCAAAGCACAGAGGTAAGTATGCATAGCGTATTATTCTGACCAGAAGCAACAATTCAATGTGCTTTACAGCACAGCGACAACAAGGGCTTTGCAGAAGACCTCACAGAAGGCAAATTCTCTTTCCCAATCGTCCATGGAATACGTGCGGATGAACAGAATCGAGTTGTCATGAGTGCGTAAATAATACTGACATATGTGCATGAATTGATGAATTGCTATCGTACAGATGTGCTACAAAAACGTCCTACAACACCGACCCTGAAGTACCACACAGTTGACTACCTCCGCACACAGACAAAGTCATTTGAGTACACACTCGCGGTGATGAGCAGCTTAGAGCGGCAGGTTTGTTTGTATTCCGTGCCTACAAGCTTCTCGCTGAGCTTTACATCTAGGTCCGGGAGGAGATTGTACGCCTTGGCGGGAATCCCCACCTCGAGAAGATATTGGATGTCCTGCATGTAGAACATGATTTACATGATTTGGGTGGGTGTGTAGACGAAGGAATTGTACCTTAAGTTGAGAGTGAATATTGGACTCGTGACCGCGTCTCATTGAAGATGCGGGGTTTCGACGTTATCTGGGAAATATTTCCAGGCTGGTCTCGAGCTTGGGTGGGGCTGCATTACATAGTAAGTAATGTATTATGTATTTATTAATCGGCACTTGACCGCCCCAGTTCTCAACTCTGCTGCTCTGCCTGATATTTAGCTCATTCGAGTTCCGTACCGACTTCGACATAACAATGGCGAACGAGCCTCGCCTCGCCTCGAATTTTGAATTCGACCGTGATTTTCCCATATGCTCATTCGAACCGAAGGATGGTCAAGCAACTTGACAACCGCGGGAGGTCGAGCATGAGACAGTGCGATAAAACTCGTAGGGAGACATGGCCTTTGGCGATGAATTTTGAATCTAATTGTATTCTTGGTGCAATAATCAATTTTTAGAAAAATTGGTTTCAGGCACATGATCAAAGAAGACAGCAGAAATGTGATCATCTTCCACGATGAACGGGTTTTTCTAGTTTCAGATATGTGGCATCCTCTACTTCGGGAGTTGTGGGTTCATGACCTACATGGTGCCCTGGCTACGGAGCTGGTGCGGGTGCATTTTTTCCGACGGCACAATATCATGCCGCAATTGGCTACTCGACGATTTACACGGGTAAGCAGTTTAAGTCTATTAGAGAAGAAACATTGAATTTGAAACGAGGCTAGCCACAACTCAAATTCATTATGGAACACATGGAACATAATGATATGTCGTTTTGTAGGCCTTATGGTTATCATATCATGGACTTGCGAATTCATACATGCTGCCGATGCGACATACGCAGGCCCAGCTGGTATAACAATCGGTATTACTACTAGGATGGTGCTGATCCACTTTTTCTTCTGCCGTATACCTTACTTGAGATGCCTTCCCAAGCAAGAGCATTGTTCGAGCTCACCAGACTCCATTGGTTCCCAGTAGGGTGCGACTTCATGTTTTGGCCTTTCGGTATGATGGAATATGATGCAGTGTGCTTGTCATTTAACCACGATTTGTGTCATCATATCTAGGTTGGGCCTTCCTGTCAGCAGCCTACCGTCTGACGTTACCAGTGGACGAAGTTGTTAAAACAACTTTATTTTTTGCATTGCTGGGCGTACTGGTGCATAGCGCAGGTTGTGTCCTAAATGACATACTTGACTGCGATCTCGATCGCAAAGTTGGTAGGTCTCAGTCCAATCCAGACTGTGAATTCTTGACATACTCGATGTGCAATAGAACGCTCACAGGGCCGACCGATTGCATCAGGAGTCGTCACTAGAACAAAAGCTTCGATCCTTCTGACTGTTCTCGTTGCTGCCCTTTTCTACTTGTTTTCCACTTGTGGCACCAAAGCGTGAGTAGATCATTCAAGAAATATCAAAACTTATCTGACATACTAGTTTAAGTTTCACACTCGGTGTGATTGCATTCCCCATTTGTATCACGACGTATCCGCTGATGAAGCGTTGGATGAACTGGCCTTCTTTGTTCCTCGGCATGACTTTGCGTTTCATAGAAAAGTATCCCGTCTTATATTGTTTTAAGGCTTTTCTACTAGCTGGGCCGTCCCAGGAACGTGGGTTGCAACGACTGACCATTATAATTGGGGCATAATCTTAAACATAGCAATTGCATCGTGCTGGTCAGTGTGGAGAAGGCAGCTTTTTTTTCAGCCATGCTGATAATGCTTCTTTAGCTGGAATTGTATCTACGACACCATTTACGCATGCCAGGTGACTACCTAAAATACTCTTGCACTCGAAGGCATGTGCTGATCATATGCTCAGGACAAGAAGGACGACAAGAAGGCCGGAGTCAAGTCCATGGCAGTCCATCTGGGCAACGCCATTCGTCCTGTATTGACTCTATTGGATGCGACCTTCTTTGTATGTCTTTTGTGGGCTGGTTACTTGAACGACCAGCGCCTTCCGTTCTACACGATGAGTGTTTTTACCCCGTTCTTCCTATGTCTCTGGCACATATGGTCTTTTGATCATGATGATCCCGGTGACTGTTGGAAGAAATTTACGGTGCGTCTAGCTGCCATAGCCATGTACCCTAATTTTTACGTGTGTGATACTCCAGGCAGGTCGCCAGGGCGGGGCGATGGTCTGCATTGGATTGATCATCGATCACTATTTCAAACTCTCGTCCCACGCCGGTTGAAAACACAGTTTCTACAATTTCATTCATTTTTACTGAGCTCTTGATACGTGATTATATTTTTGATAATTCAGTTAGGATCTAATTGCACCGAAGTAATACTAGTTGTTAATCGTCAATGATACAGTAAACTTTCATTTGTTCCTACTGACACAAAAATCTGGAATATGTTTGAATGCATCTCGGTGTGGAAGTTGACAATTGCCATGACCCAAAAGCCCTGTCTGAAAACTCGTGTTGCTTTGCCCAGGGCGAAAGTGTCAAAAACAATTTGAACTGCTGCTTTCAAATGTAACTACCAGCCATCGAGGATCGTGACAGCAGCCTCAGCATGTATTTGACCATAAAACATGGCCCAACCCCTCTAATCGCACCGCACAGAAGTTCGTAGTTACGTCACTACAAAGCGAGGTAATTGAGATCTCCTATCACCACCTATCGCGGCAACAAAAGTTTCTTCCGAGTCGACCAGTCGTTCTCAGGGCCAGACTGGCGTGGAATCACAATCTTCAGTATGTAGGGCTTGAGCAATCATGCAATCGAGAAAATTTCAAGCTGCTTCCATGAGTAATTACTCAAATTTCGATTGCGTGGACACAGGATAATTGTTCACTCCAATATATGATTCTCAGTTGCAAAGAGCTGCACTTCCTTGATGAAATAGGCCCCTCCTATCAAGGTCGCACGTACCCTCGTATTCGATCATGAATAGCGAGACAGCCCACGTCTTGATTAAGATTGCTTATCTTAAAGACCGTAAACGTCGCCCACCCGCTTGATACGGTTGGACGCACAAGATCCAACGAAACTTGTACGACTCGATAGCTGCAGAAGTCAACCAGCATCCTGTCAGTCTTAGTCCCAGAAACATTTTTTTTGGTGTTCTTGTTTGTAAGTTGTTTATTGTCCGGTGGGGCGGAGCCCTATAGTAGACAATACATACAATATGTGCTAGGTCTAGGTCGTGTCTATGGGGTCGTTGTTACTTTGCTAATGGTCCCGGCGTTGGCGACGACGGGTGTGTCTGTAGAGACAGCTGGGATGAGATAGGCTGCCGTGCTTGGGGCTGTTCTTCTCAATCTTTGTTGCCGCCACTCTTCTGGGGAGGGGAGACGTCCCCGAAGATCTTTTCAAGTCTTCTTGTGCGTGCAATGTAGCGGAATAAGGTCCCAGAGACATGACATGACATGGAGGTTATGCGGGCAAGTGGCTTGAAGTGTCTGTGAAAGCCTAACCAACAGAGATTTGTGACGAATGTAACATCATCGCCGCAACGACTGGGACAACATCCTATCATCGACTGGAGCGAGCTAGAGTCTAAGTTTGGGAAGTCAACTGGCTTCGTTGAAGAGATCGATATACTCGATTAAGGCTCAGAGTGTGCACCAGGGTGAGATATATTGATGCACTTTTGAAATCAGATGGTAAAGTTAACCAGCCTGGACCATGTTACGTGTACTAGTGGTCAATACCTTTGTTTTGGAGAAAGCGAATTTCACGCACGCCCTACTGTTCGTCGTGTAGTGTGGAACTCTACCTGGTTCTGTCGGGGTCTGGATTGTTCGATGCCCACTTGAAGGTTGATTGCCCAGTATTTGCCACTTTCAGGTTTGTTGGACTGTGAATATTTTTAGCCTGTTTACATAATTATAAACGTTTGTTTGGCCGTGTATGTCCTAGGCGAGTCTCCACATCGTTTGATTTTTTATTCCTGCAGGAGCTCTGCCATTTGTTCGGTGGTGGCGTGTTCTAATGCGTAGTAATCAACGTCAAGATGTTACTTGCTTCTGCCATCTTTCTGACGTCTGCGACCTCCCATTCTGCCAATTGCCACAAAACCAAATTCTTCTCTGCCTCATACTACGCCACCACAATGAGCTACGTGACATTTTGCCAGTTACTGATAGCAGACTGATAACATACACGTGCGAGTGGCTGCCACGTCTTCTTGAAATACGACTTCTTGGGACCACATGGCACACTCATGAATGCTTGCCAGACCCCTTTGTGGCGAGCGCTTCTGTGGCGATGGTGGTAGGAGTCAGCATCAGCACATTCAAATATCCTGCTATTACATAGGACTATTTCAATGCGAACATTTTTCTCTGCATCTATATCTTCAATGTCGTCCTACCAGTTTTCTCTGCTCAATTCACTTTCATCCACACTAGACTCGCAATGGTCGCAAGCGAACGAATCGCTCATATTGGAACCATTTACCTATATATCCTCCAATCCTGGCAAAGGCATTCGTACACGGCTTCTCGAGGCTTTCAATATATGGCTTGCAGTCCCGGGCGACCAGCTCAAGACCATAGATCGTGTCATTCAAATGCTGCACAATGCAAGCTTGATGATCGATGATATAGAGGATGACGCGCAGCTGCGAAGGGGACAGCCTGCGACACATAAGATTTACGGCGTCCCGCTGACTATCAACGCTGCTAACTATGTATATTTTTTGGCCTATAACGAGCTCGCTAAGCTGAGAAGACAGTGTGAAGATGGGGAGGCGATGAGGGTGGGAGGCGCTAGGGATTTGGATGTGATAGTTACGGAAGAGCTTTTGAACTTACACCGTGGGCAGGGGATGGAGATCTTATGGCGGGATTTGTTGCAGTGCCCAACGATGGAAGAGTATACTTATATGGTCAAGAATAGTACGTCTGTGCCACTTTGACGTGTTACACTCTAAATTTCAGCGTGCAGAAACTGGCGGTGGCTTTAGGATGCCTGTCAAGTTGATGATGGCGTTCGCAACGAAAAACCTCGACGTGTGAGTCTTGTCACTCTAAGCATTTGTTGTAAATAGCTACTCATAAAATTCTTAGCGATTTTATCCCTTTGATAAACATCATTGGGGTGTACTTTCAGATTCGTGATGATTACATGAACTTGCAAAGTATAGAGGTAAGCTTGCCATTTTCCTGTGCCTGTGCCTCGAGTGTCTATCAACTAGCCGCAGTGCATTGCGGGTCACTCATGGTCCATGCGTAGTTCATCATTCAAACCAAACGAAAGAAACTTAAAATGTTCTACAGTACAGCGACAATAAGGGTTTTGCAGAAGATCTCACAGAAGGCAAATTTTCCTTCCCAATTGTTCACGGAGTCCGTGCGGATGACCAAAATAAAATTGTGACGAGTGCGTAAATGATACGAGCCTCTAGGTGCATAAATTGATTTACCACTGTTATACAGGCGTGCTACGAAAACGTCCTACCACACCGACTCTGAAGCACCACGCCATAGACTATCTCCGGACGAAAACAAAGTCATTTGATTACACACTTGTGGTGATGCAAAACCTGGAACAACAGGTCTGTTGTCCGTTGTGCCTGTACGCTCGTCGCTCGCTGCTCAATTTCTGTTTTGTAATTCAGGCCCGTAACGAAATTGCACGCCTCGGCGGGAATCCCAAGCTCGAAATGATGCTTGATGTCCTCCATGTGTAAAATGATTTGTGTGGATAGAGATCGAAGCTTAGACGTATGCTAAGTACTGACTACGTCTTTGAGGAGATGGAATTTTTTAGTCACTCAGCTGGTCACAAATCTGAACGGCGTTTTTGAATGTATGGAGTTTGTACATATCATGTTTTTGGTTTGCTGGCCAATGTATGCTTTTTCCCTACTTGACAAGGAGGCGGGTCACCACGGGTGCGGGTTTGAACTAACACCAACAAGGAGTATCGGCCCATACGGCGGGACTGGGACATTGGGCTGCAGGGCAAGGATCATATTGAAATGATCACACTGAGAGCTAACAGCCGATCGACGCACGTCAGGGTAAGATCATAATTATTTACACTCTGGCGAGGGTTCCCAGTCCCTATCTTCGTTGGTGGGTGCACCAACCAGTTACAATGTACTTTCGCCTGTAGGTCACGTGGTGCCTTCCTCTGATTATGTCTTCAATATGGCATAGCGCATATTATATACAATGCCATGGCAGGACACATGCCAGTGCGCGGTTCATGATCACAGATAAGCTTTGTGCACTTCAGCTGCACAGCCTTAGTCTCCCTTAACCATATAAAATAGAAAGAAGAATCTTCTTTGTTACATAGTAGCCTATGCGTAAGCGCCACGAACATGTGGATGATACAACGTTTCAAAAGGCCACACTTAACTCTGAATCGACAAACGTTCCGTGTCACATTGCGTCAGTAGGCTGATTCTTTCAGGTTCTAAGAACCAGAAGATGACTGACGGGAGGGAGAAGATGTAGACCTATGGATCATAGCGTTATGGCCGGACGGGAAAAAAGGGTTTGCGGGTAGCCTTGACTCGGACGACGGTAGAGTGGATTTAAAGTTGTAGGACAAGGTAAATTTATCGCAAAATAGATAGAGCATACACGGCAAGTTACGTCTGCCGCTGGAGGACTTTGCGATCGTATTGGATGTAGGTGATGGACGTCTGAGACGAGGCCGAGTGTCACTACATCGAAGCTCTGCGACGTTTTCGCTGTGTAGTATTACACGTTCGTGTAGATCCTAGGCTGTTCATCACGAAAGCTCACTTCTATCGAAGTTTCAAATACCATCGACAGTCTAAAATGACTAACTTATGACTGCATGAGCAACCTCGGCTGTCAAAGCTAGTTTCGATGTTGTCATAAGGCATAAGCTCAGTACTTCTGGCCCAGAGACATATCACGTGCTGCGCTATGCGCGAATTGACTGATTATCATCTGACTATGTGGTCGTGCCATTTCCCTTGATGATGTATTTGCCTGGGCACGACGTTCTTGACTGATTGACGTACAGTGACTGCATTTGAAGTCGCGGATCTTTTGGATCACAATCAGACGGTGTCAGACTGGGCAGGGATCTGACTGTGCCCAGACACCGCCGAGACTCCCACTATTTCATTTGTTTGTGTCTTCTTCCAGCTAAGGAATCATTGAAATCACTATACTTCAGACAGGGTTGCTGGAGGTTCAAAAGCAAGACAATTGCCTACTTGACAGTCATCGCATCAACGTCCAACTCGTCAAAGTGAGTTACAGTCAGCAGCACATCCCTGCTTGTTTTTCTTCATCCTCATGAGTTACAGAAAACATGACCGAGTCAGCAACCAAGTCAGACCTTCTGCCTACCGACTTCGTCGGAACCACTATGGCCGGCGTGCAGAATGAGGATGGCAAATTTCGCATCTACTTCCAGAACAAAGACTACCAGATCTGTGAAATGTCGTTTAACGACCCAAACAGCACATCTTACACCATCCCCAAACTCACCACTGCCACTATGCCTGTTGCCCGCATCAATACACCCATCGCAGCCGTGTCGTGGGACAACTTGCGACAGGTACGAGTTGTCAACCACCATCCCGTATCTCAATCTCATTCGGACTTCGTCGTGGCAGATTCGTGTGTATTATATCACTGTGGATAGCCAGGTCCAAGAGATTTCTTATACCCAGGGCGTTGGTTGGCACAAAGATGCTCAGTTGGCTGCTGCAGTTGACAACAGCACCTGCTTGTATGCACAGCAGCGACTCAAGGAGCCTTTCATAAGGGTCGGGTACCAGTCTTCTGTGGCTCCACAGACTATCACAGAAGCTTGTTATTATCAGAGCGGATGGAAGAATCATGTATTGTAAATTGGAAGAGGGTATTAGTGTACTTGGCTGGTATGCCCAGGAAAGAAGTACATGTCACCAGGTTATCGTGTATCAGTTGTACTTGGTAAGTAACCCTGCAATGCTACGTGTTGAAGATGCTAGGAATTTATTGACGGTTGACCTCTGATCAACATATCCTGCACAGGCAGTAGCAGGTACTGACAACAAGCAGCCGTGGAAGACAGCGAGCTCGCGTCGAAAAATTGATCATGATCATGGCAATGAGGGTAGTACCTCATTGTCAACCCATCGGGCATCAGGGGGATCAGTTTGAGTCAGGCAATCAATCTACATCGCAGTTTTGTTCAAGGCAGAGTATTGGGAGAGCACATGTAAGCACGAGTGGAGATTTCTGAGTGTTGTTCAGAGTCCAGACTCGACATATGCATAGCTCGATAATATTTGAGGTGACATGGATATAGATGATTCAGATAGTACGACTGTCCTACACAATGCCATGCTTTTGCAAGTGCAACATGTGTAAAGAGCTGCAGTTCGGTCTTGACACTACTCGCCGTAGACTATACTTGCTGGGCTCCTATAACGGATTGAGGGGACACAGTTAATCATAACACTATGGATTGGACTTACCGCATTTCAACACCCTTTGCAACGCTCTCGATCAGCGAGGAAGTGAAAAAACGAAAAAAAAGTCGCGAACCTTTTCCTTCCAACTGATCTGTGCTTTCAGTTCTGTAAGGCCAAATAGAATGATGACGTCGAATTCAAATTCGTAATATTTTGATTGATCTAAAGCCGATCTTTTGGGACGAAGTGTTCGGGATAGCTCGTGAAGATTGGCATGAATTGTGCACAACGTGGCAAACGAGGCTGAATTGGACCAAGTCAGAACGAGTGTATTTGGGCTGCGAATGACTCATACATGGTTCAGTGTCCAACCACTGCGGCTCCTGAAGGGCACCCTTGTAGCACATTATGTCCGTGCTGTGATTCTTGCATGCAGCAAGTGATTTCCGGGTAGCAATGAAAGGTTTCCGGAATTCGCATTGCTCAGATACTTGAGTTCCCTGTAACTCAGATCAGCATGTACCGAACGAGTGAACGTGCTTTATTCACTTTCAGCAAGATGCTCTGAAAACGCTCATGGAGATACGTTCCGCCGTCAACATCGATGACGACTTTATGTTGTCGGACCAGGTGTTCAGGATCTTGAACGTTGTACCGTGTTCTGCATTCAATACCGTAAGCTACGCGTGCCACTCGAGATGACACTAGGTGGTCAATGTAGAACGAAACTGCTCCATCAGCAACAGCTTTGTTACTGCAATTACCTGATGAGTGGAAGTAGTCATGTTGACAGTCGAAGGCTTACGCATGAGCATCAGGGCGACAGAATCTGATACCCAAAGGTAGAAAATATTCGTGGAGTTTCGCAAATAACCAGTCGCTGGCAGCGAAACCGCCAACCAAACAAACAAACTTCATGACAATGTCACAATCTGTCTAGTATATGAGCGAAATATAATGCTCACATTGATTGGGGTTGAAGCCGCATGTCTCTGCTGCTCAAAGGCCTCGATGATAGCCTCGATGGATGGTTCAAACAAGTTGGCGACGTCCTGGCTGTACAACAAAACATGAATGTCGTCGAAGGTATCCTAAAGAATACGGACGAACCCGGACAATTTCAATTGCCCTGATCGAATGTCATACTTCGGATCCTTGTCACGGATAGTACCAAATCTGATGTAGGATGGTTCATCGGGCTTACGGAACCGAAGTTTCGTGCTGGTGTCGAAGATATCTGTCATTTGTGCGATGATCTTTGGGTTGGAGTAGAGCTCCGAGCCAGAAAGCTTTTCTGGGCAATCGAATGACTGTCAGTTTAGTTCTCTGTATGACTGATGCATTCTACAGACTTTGTAAAAGAGTACGAGCGCGATTAGTAACAAAGACTGAGCCCTGCAGGCAACCTGGGTGGGCTTCAGTAAGGGAACAACGCAGGAAAACGGGGCTCACATTCAGCTGGGGCAATCTCCTCGAAACAGGTCGGGGATAGTTTCATTGAGTAGGCGCTGAGATCGATGGTTCCGCCTCCGGCATCGATAACAATGACTCCCTGGCTGTCAGATTGATCGTCGTCGTCATCGTCATCGTCGTCGTCGGAGTAATCCGACGCATCCATAGGGGTTTTGGAGAATGTATCTGATGCAATCACGTTGGTAACACAGAAATGAAGACTCGCTTCGCCCTCAGTCAAGAGATGCACATGCGATTGCTCCTCCGTAGACGAGATGAGACCAGCGAGCTCGACAGCACGTCTGATTTGCTGTTGCTGTTGACCCTCCCAACCGTTCGGATGTGTGAACACGAACTCAATGGAGTTCTTGACTGATCTCCAGAAATCCAAGTGTGCTTCCTGGATATAAGTTCGAGCGCATTGGAAAAGGTAGCTCATGAAGTCGGCGAGGACTTCTACTGCGGATTTGCCTTGTGGGAGAGGTTCTATATCACCATCCCGTATGTGAGACGATGCCAGATGCTTTGCGCGAAGATGAAGTTTCCACCTGACGGAGATTAATATACAACCCATGTATTATCATCGACGATATACATACCATGCAAGCTTCACCCATCCCTCGTCTTCTGCCTCTTCGATGATATGCTCCTGAAGAGCCTCAGCACCCACAGCGCGGACGTTTCCCTGAAGGTCGTAGTAGAGAATTGATGGTATTTTGGAGTCACCTCCGACACGCTCTTGCGCGGGGTATCTGCGATCCCAACATAAGCCAGAAGCATGGAGCTCAGTAAGCTAGTTACTGACCTTGCTACTCCTCGGATTACAGGCACCTCCCCTGGGTCTAGCATACAATATGAGACCCCACTAAATGTGGTCCCAACATCAAATGCAAGCACCAGCTTTCGCGTTGGGCCCTTGTATGGTTCGCGTGGAAGCATAATAGTAGTCTGAAGGCTGGTAATTCGTGTGTCGGAGTTTATATGGAAAGGGGCATGCTTTACATTTCAAAGATCACATACCAAGGTCGGAGGGGCAGATCAAGGCGTGTGTGCCTCGTGTGGCAATTGATTGTGCTAGGATAGAACAAAAGCATGTCGTACATCTCCTATGACCTACTGTGAAAAGGGCAGAGCTTCCAAATCGGAGCCCTACGCCCAATTTCACTCACTGTGAAATTTATCTAGGCTCGGATCATGTGCATGAGGGGTTTCGAAGTTCGAAGCTTCAAGCTTCGACGTCTGTACATGCATTCGACGTATCGGAACTTGGCATCAACTTGGCATTGCCCGCACTGCCAATCCACCTGGCGTACACAGCCTGTTAGTAAGTGGTTTGAATTAGGTTGTGGGGTTGAGACATTACCTGAAGCATTGATTGAATAGTATGTCACAGTTATCGAACTGTCAGGTTGTCTTCGAATCTGGTCGTTGCTGGACCAATTTTTTTGCTGCATGAGGCCCACCTTCTTCAATTTTATGACTGACGTTGACCTCTCTTGCAGAGTCTTGCTTAACTTGTTGTTACAATTTGGAACACAACGCGACCTAACACGAATTTGCCTGCCCTAAACCTTGTTTATAGGTCTAAGGCCTTACAACATTATAGCAGCAGAGAGCGGTATCCTTACACTTGCTCGTAGTGCTGTGTAGCGTAAGTCTTGCCAGCCACTGTTAGTCTATTATTATGCATTGATGGGCGCAGCGAATACGATGCGGAATCTAGGGTCATGCTTGAAGTTCTTGCAGCACATCAGCGTGGGGTCATCCTCACAAGTTGGAGGCTGCGGATGTACCTGTGGCGCTATTAGCAAGGGCAAGGATAGCGGAGACGACACGTGTGAACATCGTGGGGGGTGGTAAGGGGGGAGGCTGTAACTTGGTCATATCAGCGACGCTATATGTACTGATCATGTCAGTGGGAACTCAGGTAAGCCGGCGTGAGGTCGAGCCTGCCTTCATAGTTTTTTGTGCATGTATGTACTAATAGGTCATGGAGCTCATCATGATCTTAGCATAACCGAGTAATCATATAGACATCATGCTTAAATCGTCCTGTCCTTCGTGTACTCAAAGACATTAATTTGACGGCGTAACACTTGACCCGCAGCCAACTAGCTAGTACTGGCACGTGATCCACTAGGATGGATAGCGCGTAGGTGATTTCCCATCATTTGACTGCCTGTCATCCATAAAGTGTTGGTCCATGTCGTTACAGTTCTTGCCGTATGATCTTCTATTCAATATCGCCCAGGATCTTGATATCGATGATGTGCACAATCTCCAGGCGGTCAGTACATTCTAGTCTCTACCATGATTCGGATACGATCTTATTGCTAACTCAAAAATTTTCCGTTAGACTTGCAAGTCCCTTGCGTTTGTTCACCCTTACGAGGCCCGTATATCGACAGCTAGCCCATGACTTACTTGCTCGATCCAGGCCACTTCCTCTCCACTCCTTCCAGCGTCCTCTCTGATCTTTCGACACCCGCGCTCATTGCCGCTGTCGACCGTGCACGAGGTTTTGAGAAGGCGTGGGCGATCCGTGCCCCTCGACCAGCTCGCCCAAATCCCTACTACGGAAATCAGTGGTACATCACTATCAGCGTACCCTCTCATGAAGAGATCGATTGGCTATCTCCCATCACCAGCAGCTACACACTCTGTGCAACTAAGAGCGGTCGTGTCTTATGCTGGGATGTGAGGAGGGATGTTTGCCTTGCTGAGTGGGACCCGAGGTCCTTGACCTGTTCCGGTAGAGGAGATGATGATGATGACGAGGACGACGATGATAAATGGGAGTTATGGAAATGCCGCGTTGAATTCGAAGAGCGCACAGTATATTTCACCATGGCGAGGGTTCTCAAGGGGTTGCCAGTTTTTCTTTCTTTTTTGATCTTCAAACTCGACTGACACGCCTTTTCAGATATCATGATGACCGCGTGATGGAGTTCATGCTCATGCGATTATTCTTCCCCCACGAACTCGACGATTACGATGAAATAAATCAGGCACAACTCTACGTCCAATCTCCAATTCTTTCTCACCTCGATCACTATGCCAGTGCTGCTGAGCCCGAGCCACGGGAACCTGAAGGAGACTCCCCCATCCAACTAACGCCTAGGGTCCCATCGCCCACGCAAGATCCGCCCCCGTCGATTCCGATTCACGATCAACCACCCACCCCCATTCCTTCACCACCCGCCTCCCAAACTCCATCACCACAAAACTCATCCCTTCTTCATTCCGGCAGCTTCGGCCCATCCAGCGTTACGTCCAGCGCCCAATGCTCCCCAATGGCGATAAATGCGATCCTACCGCCCGATTTTGCAGAATGCAGTGATCCCCCGCAACTAAATGGAATTCCATCCAATCAGGCAAATACTGTTGGAATTAGAGGTGATGGTGGTGCCGGGGAACCATACCAAGGACCTGTCTTCTGCCATCCCTCCCTCCGAGCGATGTTTATCCGCAGCGCGCCTGCGACACCCTCTTGGGAGAGATATATCCCACTTCCTATGAATTTTGGTGAGCATTTGCCTCAATTAGTTTATTCCTTGATGTGCCAATACACATTGTATTCTCACAGATCAACCCCCGCCTCCGCCCCCAGTATCGACTATTCCTATTCCGGAATCGGCACGACCGGTATTCGACACACTCACGAGCTTTCATACAACTGGAGTCATCATGAACGTGTTCCTTCTTGACCCACCACGTCGCTTGCTGAGTGCTTTTGTTTGGATTGCGAGTAGTAACACTATCGGTGAGTATCAGGATCAGGATTCCTAAATATCCTCTATCTCCTGGCGTTACTATAATTGAAGCTGCGTACTGACTGCTTTACGTTGCATATAACAGGGTTGTACGTACTCCTTGACTGGGCGAAAGACGACTATGTGTTTGTGGATACTGGTGTTGGATGTGTAAGTGGTCTTTGTGATTATTGTGTTTCCTTCAAGTTCTTGCTTCATGTTTGGTGTGGCGCACGCACTGTTTGGTGTGCATACAGTCAATGCCTCGTTCCGCAACTCCTATGACATTCCTGGGCATTTGCACGAATGTGGTGGTTTCAAGAACACGCATATATTTATCTAATTGCTTTACTATACAACATTTCACCTGTTAACCTTCTTTTACAGCTCATCTCCTCCAATTGGTCCTGCATCCTCCACGAAGACCAAATCGTAATCCACAGCGAAGAAGCCGACTGCCGCCTACCAGCACTTTTACCCGCTCGAGGTGCTCAGAACATATGGCCGTCCCCGCTGCACCGCTTCCCCGGCAACTCACGCACAGACACCTCCACTTCAAGCAGAAGAGGGCGCGCTACAGGATAACGATGGCGAGGACATACCAGACTCGTTGAAGAACTTGTGGAACAAACTCCCAACGATATGTGCGAGACTTACACCGAGTAGGAGTATCTCAAAGAAATTTGTGTTTCCTTCTGTGCCGGGGACCTCGGGTGCGGTGGTTGGTATGCCTCCTGTAGGTGATGAAGATGAAGACACTGAAGAGGAGGATGAAACTGGCGCAGCGGAAGAAGATCAAGGACAGAGCGAAGATAATACTGAGCCCGTTAGTGAAGAACAAACCGGTGCAGCTGAGGTATCTTTAATAGTATCTTCCGCTGAGGATAAACAGTCCGTGGGTTATGAAGAACTTGTAGATGAAGAGGAGCCACCAGATGACGAATTTGATGATACTCACGAGGGCGAAGAAGAGATGCCTTCGAATCCGAAGAGGAAAGGCAAAAGGCGTACACGTTTCGAAGATGAAGAAGCAGGAAATGATAGTCGCGCAGACGGGCCTAGTGACTCCCAAGGTGGTGAAGATGAAGTAAGGGTTGCGGATGAACTTAACGCAGGGTCTTCTTCCTCAAGCCAACACAGTCCCAGTCCTAATCCTGAATCTACGTCGCAAGACGACGAGGACGAACCATCCTCTCAATCTACCACTCCAACCTCTCCCGGACCTCAACAACCTACTCAAGATGTAGTAGGTCTCGCAACGTCTGAATCGTTCACAAACCCTTATCCTTTCCCACCTTGGTACCCTGAGTCAGCACACTTCGTGCGGCAATGGTGGCCTACCCTCCCTGGTGTCCCGCGGTTGAGCTGTACGGTTGTCCTCCTCGCAGCGCATGACCCTGAGACGCACCGTACACGCTTTGTGCTCGCGCAGCATTACTTCAAGGTCCCCATAGCCTTTGAGGGACTACCCGTTGTGGGAGAATCAAGTACGAGCAGCTCATCTCGTTCTACACAACCAAACGACGACGACGACGATGACATGCTTCAGTCTGTGGTATGTCAGCACGCCGTTTGAAGTCGTCTGCGTGCTCGAAGAGGGGGACGACGACGAAGATACTGGCGACCGTCCACGACCCCTTGTGGCTGTTGATTTTGGGCACGCAGTATGGGTGGAATATGGTTCTTCTGTTGTACCTCCTACCCTTAATGTTCGCGCACGCGCCGACAACAATTCTCCCGGCATTTACGGTACAGACAGTGTTGAAGCAAATGTAGAGCCAGACACGCAGCCTCACGCACACTTTGCGCATTTCGAGAACGATCACCCGCATCCGCACCCGCGGCGGCGGGTTCCCAAATGTCTGCGCTTCGTCACCTTCCCTCCTGTGCATGGCCGCCGGGGACGGACTGAAGAGGCGGTGGTGCGCACGCTCGAGATACCAGAGGAACTAGATTTGGATGTCGTTGAGACGATCAACATTGATCAGAGCCAAGGGGCTGTGATTTTGAGCGTGAGGGACGGCAAGATTTTTATTTTGAGGTATGAATGATATTCTTGGAGTGGCGGCGGACGGATGTGACATAGACGATTGTGTGATACATGATCAAACCCCATGGAAGCCGTCCTCGGACGAGCTGGGACTGTACCTGGCTGTACCTATGTAGATATATGTATATATCATAACTCTGTTCCTTGACATTCTCCTGTACCAATGACCAATACATGTCTACCACTTAGTAAAGCACTGAGAACTGAAAAATACATCGATATTCTTCCCAATGGAACCGCAGTCACATAGGGCCCTAGGTAACTAAGGCCAACATGAGTACAGCCTAATACAGCGTCAGCTGCTTCCGGACTGTGGTGGAACCGATTATGACAAGGCCAATATCCTGAAGCTGATGGCATATGATAACGCTCAACATCCCGGACATAGCTACATCATGTGGCACAAGTACTTGAAGCACAGCACACAGCGCATTTATCATAGGCAATCTTATGTGACAGCCTGGCCGATTCAGACGTCGGCCAAAAACACCGCAGCGATTAGGTATAGTAGATCATCGGGTGCGAGTAACATGGCTTTCTTCGAATTCTCCATTAAGCACCAAAACTAAGTTTGTATTGGTGCAGGGTCATGCAGCCTGCCGGAATGTTCCGGCACCAGGAGTCCAGCTGAGCGGCTGCGCCGTCGCTTCCCTTACAGAATTTTTCACTTACCTTCACCATCGAGCTCGTCGTATTCCACACCTCCTCACTCGCTCCTTCGAATTTTATCTAACCCACCCACCTCGCCCTTTACATTCGTTTAATAACCAAATTATTGCACCGTAGTTGCTCCTTCGTCGTACCTTCTCAAATATTATCAGAATCATTCATCATACATTAGATCGAGTACCTAGTTCATATGAAGTCATTGTCACGTTCGATGTGAGCAGGTTTCCCGCCCTCCCGAGCGGCTCCACCTGCTCGCGTACCACCCCAGCTAAAGCTCGGTCCAGCCCAACCTATGAGAACATATCAGTGACTTCAGAGCTAGACGAAGCTGGATGAGTTGAACTGAATCTGACTCCTAGTTACTCGGCTGCTAGCATGTGTAATTAGTTAATTAATTAATTTGTCAGAGCTTGAGCTTCAGACTCGGAAGCGGCGTGACCGTGGACGATGGTATGATTAGTACAATATCACATCGCAAAGTTGATCCACATTAATGTTGTGGAGAAAGGCTAATAATATTAACTGCAAAAGTGCTTGTTCTAGTGAGCAATGAGCATAGCTGTATTGTATATGCCAAGATGTCCCATCACTTGTAATTATGTAATACTCAAATCTGCGGAATGATTAACCCAGTAAAACAATTTGGACGAGCCCAATCAAAAAAAGACCATTTTGGAGTCCGAGACCGTCTGTCTTGTCTGATCCGGCCTAGTATAATATTCCAGCACGGAAACTTGTCAACGTGCCCATCGTCAACGAACATCATCATGATTATTGTTGACTAGTTCCGTTTGGTCCGGACACCGGGATGCTGATGACGCCGTGAACGGCTGCTCCAACATACGTATACAAAGTATGTCGCATGTGGCTCGTACCACAGGGTTTCATGTACACCACAGGTTTCTGGAAAGTTTCTCACTGTAAGAATGGGTCATACAGGATTAAGTCGTTTCACCCTGCTTTAAAAGCCTACGTACCAGTACTTACTACTATGCTCGATCCACGCAGTACTAGGCGTTCATACCAAGTCCACATCTCAAATCCATCATCACAAATGAGCATGCACAGTGACTTGCATAAGTAAGGCTATGTTTTTGAAACCTATGAATGAACTCATAAGCTTCCTTCCAGGTCCCGATGGACGCCAATATCACACCCATCGACGTCCAGTGATCGAGATTCAATGACTTCAACCCTTCACTCATGTCTCAAGTTGCTTGACCAGCACTGTGACAGGCTTAACAATACTTACAAGGAAATTCTCGAGATTCGAACCCACATTGCAGAGATTCTTGCCAACTCCCAGTCGGAAATAGCCATGGGGAATGTGGGTACATGTGACACAAGCGCCGACCTGATCTTCAGTGATGAGCCTTCGACCATCGCATCAGTTGCACTCAACGAGTTTGATGCTAATCCATTCTTGTCGACTTCGCCAAACCTATCCATCCTATCACAGCAGTTAGTGTTCCAACACTCGCAAGACAAACCATCAACACAGTACGCATCTCTTTCACAACCATCTGTCAGGGCAATTAGTACCCCGCCAGAGGGAACAGATCCTGCCGTCCACCGATTTTCTCAAGGTAAGTTTGCTGAACTTGCAGCCTTTCAGATATGCTTACTGCACGATATAATAGAGCTTCCCGGCGCCTCCGGTTCCGTCAGCCATGAGCTTAGTACACAGCCATTCCAGAAATCCTTACCTGAAGATGACACGCGTTCTGAGGGGCAGACCTTATCTGGCCCATCAGTCAGACTCCATCAACAACTGTATCTCCCCGTTGTGCGGGATGGCGAGGATAAGGTGAAGTGCATGTGGTCGGGATGTTCAAGTGTTATCAACAAAGATGGCTACACTCGCCATGTGAATGAAGTTCACAAGCGTCGGTTTAAGGCTGTCTGCACTACCTGTGGAAAGGCGTTCCTGCGTCCATACATGAAGAAGACCCATATTTGTTCTGGTCGATCTTCCAAACGTAGCAGGTCCTAGGACCAAGGAAGCTCCGCAAAAGGCGCCTATATCTATGTTTATCTATCATTCGAATTTCACCTATAATCCCCAACACCGTCATTCCCCCGCTTCATTTTTAAAAGCAATTTAATCCTTACCGAAGTTCAAATGTCCAATGTCTACTTTCTGCGAGAGCTCTGATGAACACACCTTATCGGATCGGTCGCACGATTTTGATGTCCTGCTACACACCACTGAACAAGCTTCGCATGGTCAGTACTAGGCTGGCGGGTGGAGCTGGTCTGTGTTCTTGGGCCCGAAATATGATACACTCATACCACTGACATCAAACTTGAAGTCGGAGGCTCCAACATCTGGCAGAGCCAGAGATGGGCATAATACCTGTTGCTTTTCCCAGTGGATCCGCAGTACAGGCAAATTTGTAGGTCTCCTCGAGCCAGAGCTTTATCATAGACGAGGGGAAGACAGTCGTTTATTTCCGGAGTGGTCAGATTGGTAGAACTTCGAGGTTTGCTTTTGCCACAAGCATATCAAGCTGACTAACCACTGAGTGACTGGCCTGTTTCTTAATACTAATCGGGTCAACTGTCGATTATTCAGGGTGATTTAGAAAACATAGATAAATCTTCCTCACGGTCAAGGATGCGTCGCCTAGTATAGCCGCTATAACATACGGAACACGTTCGTTTGGAGGCGTCAAGATAGGGTCACAGGACACGTACTATCTAGGGTTGGTCTAGGGCTCTAATTACGCAAACGACTATCATTCATCTATCATGGTCACATGAATCAGTATCCAAAGTGCTTATGAGTCATCCACAGCAAGGCCTATCCTCGATTCCCTATGAGTAGCAGCAAAAGGTATTCTTGTTGTTCCGTTGGTTTGAGAACATCCCTCACCCAACTTGACCAGTAGGAAAGAAGTGCTCCAGCGCACGACACTCTTGCCATCGATTATAGTACCCAAGACCGCATAGAGTTAGTGTTGTCCGACAGAGCATTCGAAAGGCTCTTCCTGAAATTCATATATCGGAATAATGGCACAAGCTATGCAGGGCAGTGTCACCTTATTTGGTCCATCAGTCAGACGCCAAGAATGGCGAGAATAAATGCACATGGTCTGGATGTTCAAGTTGGAGTGTGGTCAAGAAAAATAACCACGTTCGCCATGTGAACGAGATTCATTTGCGACAATTAAGAGCTGTCTATCTGCCTCCCTGTCTTGTCGAGAGGAATGAGAGCGGGAAAAGCTTGTCTACTCATACCTGCCATAACAAACAGCCTGGATGATCGGATCTCATCTTCCACTCTCGGCGACGTCGAAACGTACGACACCAGGCCACCGGTGTATCAAGCTTCAAGCCTGGCAGCCCATCTTCTCACTCAGATACAAGCGGCGCCAGCTTGTTCGACAATGTAGGTGTCTGCCGCGGAATCGTGGGTCTCCGAAGCCTTCCAGAAGGGTTGAATATATGCAAGCGGTTGTCTTTGGGGATAGCTTAAGGGAAAAAATGTGGATTTAGAGTGGAACCGATTTAAATTTGGGACCCTTGATTATTAGGACAGCTGCCTTGCCAGCAGATTGCTGTCGCTTGGCAGCAGCCCTTAGAAACTTATCGCCGTACATGATAGCATAAATTTCGACCCGTCGAATAAGAATCATGCTCTCATGTGTTAAAATATCTTCACGGGTTGACTCATACCCTTGATCCGACTCGTCCTCCCAGGTTTTTCCGTCAACCTGTCCATCCAACTCCCCCATGTCGAACAGGCAGGATCTCGAGAGCAATGACTCTACGACACTAACGAGCTGGAAGAGATATCTATTCACGGATATCGATGGAGACAAAGCTACCGCTCCACTGTCTGCATATTGTTTTATGACTGGTTTTATGTGCGTCTTGCGATATACTCCGTGCTTCCCAACCACTCATATCGTCCTCATTTCCAGCGACTGCTGTCTGTTTCTCTGCCGTCTTCGTGTGGTGTGCTTTCCAAACCGGAAATACTGTACAGGTGCGATCCGACATTCTTCCTCATTCAGCCCATGGTCAAACTTTTACTCATGTACTATCTATGTCTAGCTCGGGCTCGCCCTCGCCCGCCTTTTCGATGGCACACATGACTACTATTTCCATATCGCAGATCAACAAGCCCTCTGCTCTCTTCTCACATTCATCTTTGGCGCATCCATCGCCCGCATCGGCGACAAGATGGGCTGCAAAACCCGGGCATGGCTGGCTCTCGGCACCTTAATCCAGACCCTCTTCACCATGGCTGCAGCCATCGCCATCTGGAAGAACGGGCAAACGAGTGTTGCGAATTCACGCGCTGACCCTGCGTGGACCAATACGCTGTCCTTTGTCTGTATTGGCTTCATGAGCGCAAGTATGGGTCTCCAAGGGATCATGGGCAAGAGGACGAATACGCAGTTTACCACGACGGGTGAGTCTTCTCCGCATCGTTCGCTTGTTTCTTGGCATCCTATACTGAATGTTTCATTCAGTGGTACTAACGACGACTTGGTGCGAGTTGATGGCTGACCCTCAGCTCTTCAACATTCGTCGGCTTGTCGTCTCTCGAGATCATAAGATCCTTGCCATCGGCTCATTGTTCTTGGGTGGCTTTTTGGGACGTGCAGTACTCGACGCAATAGGCTCCGCTGGTGCTCTTGGCGTTGGCACGGGTTTGAGGTTTATCATTAGCATCTGGTGGCTATTTGTCCCTGGAAAGACAACGAAGCAGTGACCGTCAAGGTACATGACATTTACTGTAATCATACATAGATGAGTCGTAGATACTGATACGAGCGTGTTCAATGACATATGAGGAATTTTGATGCTTAGCGTCGATAGGAACTTGAACACATAGTATGAACAAATCTTACAGGTAGCTTCACGTCTTATAGGTTTGTAATTTTTGCGGAGATTAATGATAATCACTTGAGTCACGGGATTATGTCACATTTCTACATCCAATCGTACGAAGATGGGGCACGCACACGAACTTTAACTTGTGAAGGTCCAAGAAGTGCGTTACGCATGGTGATGTGAACTTTGTGAAGGCCATGCTTGCCCTCGACTGCTCTCCTCAGAATGTGAGATCTAGATCAATCTGGGAGCATCTCATCTACTAATGCAGAAGACACATGTACCACAGGAGTCTGCACCTCGAGGTCATGTACACGAGGAATGAGAACTACGCGGCAAACAAGTATTCCGCATCGTCCCACCCACACAACACAACCTCGTCGACCTCACCCCAATCCAACCATGACGTGGAGCGTTCCATACTGGACGGTATCGTCGCCCTCTACTGCCAGACCCATTCTCACTACTCAGCCCAATGATCAAAATGCTACCCAAGCGGAGAACCGCATCGAATGGGAAGAAGTGTCCCCCGTGTTAGTCGACTGCGACGCAGACTTTGTCAGCCTTGATGGCAGTAGGACGCATGATGACATGCAAGTACTGCACCTATCGAAGCTCCTCGAGGAAGCGAAGCAAGAGAATCGCCGTTTTGAGGAGCAGGTGCAGTCCCTGCTCAACCAATCTATGACTGAGACAAGCAGCCTTCAATCCAAGATTGCGGAGCTTCGCCAGCGGAATAAGGAGGCTCTCGCTGAGTGCGAACGGACGAAGAAAGAGAAAGAAGATGTCGTCGCTACGCTCACGAAGAAGAATGATGCCATCAAGGCAACGCTGCAGCAGCAAAACCAGGAAATGCGGCAAGCCCTTGAGGAGCTGAATCGCTCCAGCGCTCATGCTCAAGCCGAGTTAATGGATGCAAGGAACGCTTTGCTAGTGTGCCGTCAGCAGCTCACGCAAAGCTCTGCCCAACTCGAGTCCTTGCGGAAAGAGCAAACCGCGAGGATGAGTTTGACAGACAGAGTTGCTGTGCTAGAGGCCGAGCTGAAGGCCAAAGATACGGAGCTCGCCGAGGTGAAGAAGCTCAGCTCGCAGGCTAAGAGCGCAAACGCTGCCATTTCCCGTGATGACTCGACAACCCTTGTGCAGGAATTCAACAACATTCGGGCGCTACTGGCAAATTGTATCCCAGAGCGCCCTGCGGGTATGTTTAGTGCTAGTACGATGTCCTCAAGCAATGAGGTCGTCAGCGCTCTCCGGAAGCTGAACTCCGATATTCATCAAGATGCTACGATTATGGCAGAATATATGGCAGAATCCTTCGGATTTGAGAAGGGAAAAGTGAACGGGAATGAGGAGACGGCGCTATTCCAGCAAGTGGGCACGACCATTGGCCCAGGTCTCGTTCACTTCCTGGGCACCAAGAATCATAGCGAGGACCCTATCCTCATCCAAATCGCTTTCCAGACACACATCGCTCGGTACCTTTGTTGGCTCTCGACTGCATGGATTGCTAGCGGAGGCAAAGAAAGGCTTGGCTCAACTGATCAGAGTAACACCAGTAAGCCATATATCTGACGCACAAGTGCAACTGTTTACTAACACATCTGCAGCCCAGACAGTCACCACAGCGTGGAGTGCGCTATCGCATATTCTCTCCAAGCATCTCCAGTTCGATGATGCCCAGCTTTGTTCCGCAACTGCATCCAAAATCATAGCTGGGCTCGCTGACATTTTGCTTGTTGCGGGCTGTGATGGCACTCGGCCGCAGCTTTGTGATGCCCTAAAGCAAAAGTTCAGCGAGAAGGTTTCGCTGCTTGCGAAGTCTGGCATGCGCATCAATAAGGTTATCGCCAATAGCATCGATCGGGGTCTTGATGTCGTGGTAATTAAACCAGCCACATTGTTCGATTCCACGTGCATGGACGATGGGTACGATGATGGCGAACATGACAAGAATACTATGAACAACCGTGTCTTGTGTCCCACTGATATCGGGTTGCGTCAGCGCTCCAAGGGACCCAGCTCCGGAGGGAGGATTCTGTTGAAGCCAAAGATTGCTCTGGAATCTGTGGTGGATAACTTGGACGACTGAGATCAAGTGTTTCGATGCTTCCATGCCAGTGGACGCTAAGCGTGATTTTGTGTACATCTTCTGTATATCGTGACATTTCTACCTCGTGTTTCGAATAAGTATCTATCTATCTATGTGTTTTCATCACAAGGGTGAGAAAAGGCCCCTGATCGAATCTCCTACGGGCGCAGGCAAACATACTTTCTGAGCGATCACTTCACCGATAGTCTGATATTCGAAAACGCGGATAACACATGCCCGTGAGAGGTGTATGGTTCAATCATCTAGGTCGCGGGGTTCAACCTGGCAACCCTGTACGAGTGTCTTCCACTCATTCTGATTCCTGAGGCCTCAAGTTGACCCACTGGCAATGTTTGAAAGCATGAACCCAATCCCCATTTTGCGTCACTTTATACAAGGATCTTCTACTGAAACGGGCGGAGTTTCCCAGACTGAAGCAAGATATGCGGAGAGTTATAGCCGCCGGTCACAAGACGACACGTCGGGGAGGAAGAGAGCAAGCATTGGGCAGGAAGCGCCGGTCCAAATTATGCGTCCGTACCCCACAAACGAAGAAAGGAGAGTCAGGGAAAGAGCAACGATAGAGCATATGGATGAGACAGGATCCTCACGACAAACAAAGACGATGTCACACATTCCACTGTCTCAAGCCACCTCGCTGGCCACGAGACAAGGAGTGGGCGCTCCGCCACAAATCGGAGTACCGGAAAACGCGGTGAGGGCTCCACCACAGGCGGGCGCAGGCTCGTCCCGCCCACAAGAATCTCCAGCGATCTCCTCACTGCGCAACTTCAAAGCCCCCCCGGCATCGCAAGATGCTGAAGAATCCAGAAGCACAAGGTCCGGGCGCCTCCGTTCGCATGACACAACACATGATTCTTATCAGCGATCCCAAGCCTCGCCATCTTTTGTTACACGTAGCATGAGCTCTCAGGTGATTGTACGAGACAATCAAAGCCTGGAGGTAGAGCAGTTGAAGAGACAACTTGCGTCATACAAAAGGGAGAACGAGAAGTTAGTTGGTGAGCGCAAAGATGCTGAAAAAACAATCCAAGACATAACGGCCGCCCTACGTGCAGCGAGGACAGAAATACAATGGCTTCAGGATAAGCTAACCAAGAGGACATCAGAAAATGATAGATTACGACAGGAGCTGGAGGGATCTACCATTATGTCACGCTCGCTCGAAGCCAAGCTCCAAGAAACCCAATCCGTGCTCACTTCAACAAGGCACGCTCTAGACGCCGCAACAAACCAACTAAAGGCCATGTCAGAGCAAAAGGCACAGCTGCACACCCTCCTCGACGACCGTACCTTCGAGCTGAAAGGTGCACAAAGCTTCTTGACCACAGCTGACGCCTCTTCAGGGGCTGACGTCATTTCCATGCTGCAGAGGCTCAATGCCGAGGTACTCCAGAGTGCTGCTTACATGGCAGAATCGATGGTGGATACATTCTCATTCGATACGGGTGGGGTAAGAAATGAGAATGCCTATGCAGCGATCACGGGATTGTTTGGGCAGTCACTTGCGCATTATTTGGCCACCAAGAATCATAAAGACGATCCCCTTCTCATTCAAATCACGTTCCAGTCATGCTTTGTCCAAATCCTCGATTTCGTGATTAGTTCATGGACCCTGGCTAGCAGCGATCTCAACAAAATGCTCGCCAGCACATACAAAAGAATACGATGTGGTGGTGAGTGTAAACATCATGATGCGATAGTGTGTATGACGACACTTGTATTCCAGAGGCACAAGCAATTTCGGGGAGGTGGCGGGCGCTCACGAGCACATACGCCCACAATGTCGAAGAGAGCCAGCTCATCGCATCGATTACACCACAACTTGCGGGTCATTTCTCCGACATCATGCTTGCTGCAGGGTGCTGCGTAGCACCAGACGTACTTCGTGCATCAGTAGAAGAAAAGTTAAGTGACAGGATTGTACTCCTCTTCAAACAAGCCTTGCAGCTCAAAAAGATCGTGATGGAGCAGATCACGTCTGCCGACTTGAGAACGGTCACAGTGCCTTTCGAGACCACATATTCCGCAGAACAGATGGAAGATGCATACGTAGATGGACACCCTGCTACTGGTGGCGTTCGGGTGCTGTGCACGACGGATCTCGGCCTGAGGCGGATAACCAGACTGGCTCCATCAGGAGAAAAACAGTGGGATGACAAGCTCTTACTGAAGCCGAAAGTTGCGCTGAAGACAGTTGTTGATAGCATGGATGGGTAAATGGTAGTTTCATTCGAAAGTACAACGTGAGATTTTATGCTTCTTCTAACTTGATCTTTTTTGTCACTGTACATGCTTGTTCATCCTGACTTTTGTCACGTAGAAGCTGTATCACATACTTGAATGCTTTCCGTCTATATTTTTCCTCTTGTTTTGCGCTGGACTTCGGTCTAAAAGCATGATCGAGGACGAGAGGTCAAAACGCACGTGGTAAGTTCAGAACCGGCTTCTGCTCATCTTCACTGGTTTTGCTCTGTCGACCGTTAATTTCACATGGCCGAGATTCTGAGGCATGTAATGTCATGTAGGCTCGCCAGTAAGATTGTGTATGACTCGGACGCACGAGGCTTCTGCCCAGAGTCTTGCAGGCGCTTAGGGTTGTTCTTCGTGAAAGGCTTTATGTCGAGATTATGCTCTAGGATTTGATTGTCATCTGCGTCCATAAGTTCTGCAGGTGACCGAGAAGAAGTTGCTAAATGCATCATATTACGTTCTGCACGATATCACGACGACTGGTTCACGTACAAGGCCCTGGCAGCGTTTCATCAGTCATGCTCGATCTTTCACAGACTGCGATTTTCTGTTCTTTGCTCTGCTTCTGTAGTAAAGCGTTGACCGCGTCTATTAGTTCCTGAGGTGGCTGGTATTCTGCCTGCGTTAAACAGATTGAAAGCGGTCCTAAGACTAACTGCTTACTAGTGTCAAAGCCCGTGTCAGACACTTCTGTTTTAACGTGTTCAAGTTTGACGTGCTTGGATTTACTTTGGAAATCTCGTGGAGGTGTTCGCAGGATCGCCAGAGCGTCTTCGTCTACAAAGAATGTTACATGCGCCATAGAATTGCGATTAAGGTGTTGGTATACCTTCTTGGTAGGGATCTAGCTTTTTCATGTATTTCGTGACTGGGACATGTTCACCTTCGGGTGCAATTGGTTGATTGCTTTGCCGGTCCGCAGAAGAATTCCTTGACTGATTTTCGTGATTAATGAACATTCCGTGAGCAGGGTGCTGCGTAGGGGGCTCGTAAGGTTTGAATGCAGACTGTGGATAGTTAACAAAGGGATAGCGGATTCTAACCACATACAACTCACAGTGATATTAGCAGGTGTTGTGTGCGTAGTATTAGGAGGCAGATGTGTTGCTTCTTCAGATACAGGGATAGGGATTGTTGTCGGAATAGGAATTGGTGCTAGCTCAGCCTCTGGGGTAGGTAGCGGTGGTCTAGGTGGTATTGGAAGGACGAGACTGCGAATGGAGCGAGAGGGCTCAGCCCAGTCTGGTTCCGGATAAGGGGACTTTACGGGAGGTGCAGGTCCTGGATCATGACCAGGAAAATTTTCTGCCCAGTTATCTAAAGGTCTGAATCAGGCGTGCAACAAAGTAAACCCAAGACACCTAGACTCACGATTACTGGGTTCACCGTTGTTGCGAAAATTATATTCAAAGAAACAGGACGCTCTATCATCGTTCGGATTCCCATCCCACTTCTTTGAAATAATCGCCAACTTATGCTCCCCAAGAAGTGGCTGAATGTCTGTCCCCTTTGGGAGCTGAACAATGACTTCATCTCTCTGCTGTCATTAGATTGTATCCTGACTCGTATTAATATACTCACTGTCCCCATAGACAATATACATTCAACTTTCGCACCTATATCTTTGTCCTGGAGGATAAGCTGGACCCACGCCGCCAGCCGATCAAAGTCCTTCCGGTCGCGACTCTTGGGGACGCGATTCATCCCCCACGGGGTGGTGACGACGACATATTCCGAATTGCGACCTGTGTATGGGGGTCCTGTTTTACTCTTTGCCATCCAGTACTGTCGTTGGTGCCACTTTGAGTAGCAGTCTCCCCTAAGACGCGGTTAACGATAAACGAAAGGCGAATGATTACATAAACACCAGTCAACCTTTTGTCTGGTTTCCACTTTCGCGCTTGCCGCAATAATAATTGCTAGCGTCGTTACTAAAAGGCAGCAAGGCGCGTACATGTTCCAGTCGTTTGTGGAGCGAAAGACAGGAATCTCGGTTGACTCGAACTGGCATAGCCTGTTCAGGGATTTAGTACGTCGAATCGTTCACCAGTCATGCACTGCGCTGATAAACATCAAATAGTTAATGGTCACGAATACTTTAGAGTAATGACGAACAAAAGTCAAATGAATAGAATATGCAGTAACACAGTCCTGGAAGTAAGTTAGTCTCCCGACACCTCTGCCTCCCTCTCCATCCCATCTGCAATAGCTTCGAGCGCAACTTTGGGTTTCGCCAGTGTGAACATCCTGTTCTCCGCGCCTTCCCCGTTTCCAACCTTCTCTGATCTCTGCAAACCAAGCGCAGTCGTGCATAAAACTACGCCAGATTGCGCCCCGCTCCCCTCATCGAAGTCCTTCATCGATTCCGTGTCGAACTTCTCTCCAGCTGCGGCATGGGTGGGCCAGAGATCTGCCGACGTGACTTCCTCGCCCATGGCTCTGTTGAGCCTTGTTGCCATGCGGACGATGTTCGATACACGTTCGCCGAACTTCATGGTGAACTCGCGATACGCATCGTCGTAGTTCTTGGTGCAACCAGCCGCAATCATCACGATCACGAGGGTGTCGCTGATATGCGCGACCATTGTTGAATGTACCTCCGTCTCCTGGAGAGCAACCTTCTGTGCATGAGATCGAGTCAAAGCGCGCCATCGGCCGCTGACCGCCTGGCTTTCTGTCAAGCGTTTCAGTACGTTCACCCCCTTAGATACAAATTGATCCTTACCTGTTTCCCGAATGTCGCCATAGATCTCCGCTAGTGGTTGCTCAGCTTGTAAACCGTCAAAGTCCCAGGTCATTATTATCCAGCGAGAGAACTCGACTGTGGCGGCTTGCAGTGCGATCTGGATCAAGAGAGGGTCCTCCCCGTGCTGCACGGTACCCAGGAGTGACGTCATGGCAGGTCCAATCAGCTCACTGGTTCGCGCACTGGCTTCTTTCATTTCGTCTCTGTGTTCAGGCTTGCGAGCGAAATCGAAGGAGTCCGAGATGAAAGCTGCTGTCTGCATGATCTCTTGGTTGAGTTCGTCCACCAACCTGATAACTTCCGCCCCTGAAAGCGTGTCGGCTGTGCTCAGGAATGCCTGTGCACCCCGTAGCTCTCGTGTACGGTCGTTAAGAAGGGTGGTTTGATCATTGAACTTGGTCTGTAGGGCCTGCAGCTCGTTTTTCAAGGCCTTCTTTTCGGTCTCTCGCATCAGTAGCTGCTGCTGGTATGAGCTGAGATCTTGCTGCAGCTTTTGATGTGCATTTTGAAGCTTGGAGCGTTCTTGCTGGGCCTTCTCTCTCTCGCTTTGCTCTTGTAGTAACCTAGCCTGAACTTCATCGGCCTCTTTGCTGGCTTTTTTCAGAGTGTTCGTAAGCCGGGTATTTTCCGTTTTCAGGCCGCTCTTGTCTTGGACCGAAATTTGATACTCCAGCTCAAGTTTCTTCAGCTTTTCCTCTAGTGATATGCGCTTCTTCTCCTCCTCCTCCCATTTCTTCTTCCACTCAAGCAGTCGTTCTTCCGTCTTAACGTCGCGGAATAAACGTAGAGATTTCATCCAGACAAAGAACGCGCGAGGTCGACGTAGCCACCAACACATGAGGAACGGGAAGCTAGCGCTGACAAGGGTAATAGGAACAGTGAAGCCTTTAGATGGTAAGAACCCGTAGGTTGACAGGTTCATGGTCGTATTGGTCGCAAGGTAATGAACGTTCACTACATATTGAAGGGCTGTGCCATGTGGTAGAAGCATGTTCATTTCTGCCTCGTGACGCCCATTAAGGCGGCGTCGGAGGCACGCTGCGGTAGCGTTCCAGCTTGCCTCACACATCACATTGCGGACCGCATGTAGGCGTGTCGGTAGTCATTTTGTTTTCACATCAGTCGTCCCTTACTTATGATGTGGTCAGTCACAGCATGCTGCCACTAGCCCTCTGGGCCGCAGTACTTGTGTTATCCAACAATTTGGACGGCATTATATGATAACCCGGGCGTATTACGTCCATTGCACATCGCTTATATGGCCGTCCTTCTTGCGGGTGTCATTTAAAACGTGTCTCCTGTCCGCCTACTTGTAAAATGCCGCCTGCTTGCTTGTCATATTCATTGTAGCGGTGTGATCTACATAATAGGAGACGTATGCTGGAAGAATATGACAAAAGATAGTGAAAAGGAGTGGCTTTGTGGCACACTGATGGTCACGCGTGTAGCCATGGAAGTTGCCGGAACATATTTTTGGGACGCGAGCACATAGGAATATTCCTCCATGCAGGTTGGAGCGAAATGCAGGCATCAATCACCGCAGTAAGCCCATCAATTCGTGAAATACGAATTCTAAACAGAAGACAGTTTATTCATTACCAGAGCGGGGCGGTAGGCTGTTTGTGCATCGTGACTGAAGCACCTGTCTGCTTAGGCTTGTGGGGTGGCCTCGAGGCATCCATCGTCCGTTCATTTCTTGGTCTGACATTATTTCTATCTAGGAACTTCCCGTATCAGGATTTAGTCTCGCTAAATCACTCTCTGTACCGAACCTCAAGGCCTCAAGACTGACACCCTGTTATTCCTATATTAGATTAAACGTTGTAGGTGAGATGGTGAAAGTCGTGAATGGATACTAACTATCGTGAATGGATAAGCATCCATGCGGCCTCTACCATGAGGTATAAGATGGTGTGAGCAACGTACGACATCATCATTCAGTTACGCAAGAAATGCTTCCCCGTCAGCCGTATCGTGGACCAGTCCGCAAATTGGTCCTTGCCTTTGATGTTGGCACCACATACAGTGCAATTTCCTACTGTATACTTGATCCTGGAGAAGTTCCAAAGATTGAGCCTGTCACCAGGTCAGTTTTCCTCACGATAACACAGCACACCTGCTTTATCGCCGATCATTACGAATATCAGATATCCAGCCCAAGAGCACAGCGGAGGGAATTCGAAAATACCCTCTATACTCTACTACGATTCAAATGGAATTGCCCGTGCTATCGGTGCTGAAGCACGACAGGAACATGTCATCGAAAGGGCTGAGGACGAAGGATGGATGAAGCTCGAATGGTTTGTTTTGCGAACACTGGAATTCGTAAATTAACTACACTAAACATTTAGGTGGAAATTGCATCTTCGGACCAGAAATTTGGCCGCCAACCATATCACCGACGATGACGTCCCACCACTTCCGCGAGGCAAAAATCCCGTCGAGGTGCTTGGCGACTTCATGCAATATCTCTTTCGTTGTGCACGCAGCTATATCGAGGAGACTCATCCAAGCGGATCTAATCTTTGGCGGTCACTCGAGAACCGCATCGAATTTGTCCTTACACATCCAAACGGCTGGGAGGGCCCGCAGCAGAAGCAGATGAGGCTAGCTGCCGTCCTTGGCGGTCTTATTCCAAGCACAGAAGAAGGCATGGCACGTGTCCATTTGCTGACCGAAGGAGAAGCGAGTTTGCATTTCTGTGTCGCTAATATCCTGGCCTCGGATGCATTGTCGAAGACACCGATACTTGCATCTGAAGATGGCGATGATGATGACAGCTCACCCAGCCAAAGCGTTGTCGTCATCGATGCAGGAGGAGGAACACTCGATCTTAGTGCCTACTCAATGACTTTATCCCCGACACTGATCGAGGAGATTGCTGCAGCCGAATGTAAGTGACGTGTGATTGTTGGAATATGTCTCACTCTCCACTCCTTAGGTCGACTCCAGGGTTCTGTATTCGTGACTCGTCGTGCTCACGGTCTTATTCAAGGTTTGACAGCATGTTCGTGTTAGCTATGTCGCGTCCTTGTTGATCTGACTTAACAGGAAAACTATCCGGCAGTCGTTTCGGTACACCGGATTTAGTCCAGCAAATGACAGACATCTTTGACAGCACTGCCAAACTCAGATTCCGCAACCCGGAAGACCCGTCATATATCAAGTTCGGTACTGTCCGCGACAAAGATCCTCAGCACGATATCCGTAACGGTCAGCTTAAATTGAGCGGGCAAGTCTTGTAGTTTCCCATTTCGCAACCATTATATCTAACGTGCTGTTACTAAAAAGACAAGACGTAGCAAAACTCTTTGAACCCTCCATCAGCAGCATCATAGAAGCTTTCGAAACTCAAAGAAAGGCTGCAGGCACACCGATCACAGTAAGTTGACACCACTGCGCTTAATCGCAAAGTGCTAACTGACGTATCACATGAAGTTTGTATTTTTTGTCGGAGGCTTTGCTGCGAGCGACTGGATGTTCGCCAAGTTACAAACGTACTTCCAGTCGCTTGGTATTAGCTTCAGTCGACCAGACAACCATTGGTGAGCGCCAACAACTGACAAAAATCCTCGCATGCGCTTACGGACGCTTTAGCAATAAAGCTGTTGCAGATGGTGCCGTGTCCTATTTCATTGATCATCTGGTATCGTCCCGTGTGACCCGTTTCACATACGGCACTGAGTGCAGCGTCCCATTTAACCCATTTGATATGGAGCATCGTGCTAGGCAAAAGCAAGTTTTCCGAAGCGCCTCGGGAATTCTTGCTCTGCCTCGTGCATTTTCATCCATACTGACCAAAGGAACACGGGTCTCTGAGCAGCAAGAGTTCAGTGAGACATTCGCTATCCGACGGTACAATCAAGCAGCATGTAACCAAATCGATGTCGGTATCATGTCGTACAAGGGCCTTCTCCCCAAACCGGATTGGATGGATACAGAGCGAAGTAGTCACAAATTTTTGCCAATTATACTGATATTTACCGGATGAACTAGGCTTATTCTCAACGTTATGCACCATCCATGCAGACACATCGAAAATTGCCGAGAAACTCACACCCAAGCGTTCCGCCGAAGGTTCCACGTATTATGCGATGGAGATCAAAGTCATTCTTCTCTTCGGGTTGACAGAATTGAAGGCTGGGATAAGCTGGGAAGACGGGGTAAGTCATCAGTTTCCTGGTAGCATCGCTAGCCTAATCTGTGCGTTTCAGGGGGAGGAAATACGGCAAGTTCACATCCTGACATGTTCATTTCACAATTCTGATTTCCATTCACAGAACTCCAGCGGTAGTAGTTTACGACGATGAGCAGGAAGAAGCCTAGCATAAACATTCTATAGAGCCACCTCACTCTCGTGCTGTGCAGTAGGTCCGCAGCATCCTGTGGCTTCCCGAGGTTGTAATTGTACGCTCCTATTTATGGGTATAAGTACTTTCGAATTGCCAAACATGTCAAAATTGCACAATATAATATGATCCATGAGGGTTACATTAGTATTAGAAGTTCTTCATCAGTCTCCTGTGTGCCCACAGACTGATACTGATCAAACCTTGAATCATACATGCCACAAAACATGTGCTAAATCATAAATGAAGGAACGAGGGTCACGCTGCCTCGTGTAGCCCATTGAGGAGTGTTTATAATAGATGTGACCTATGCGTATCTTACGCAACTAAGACATGCCACCTCGACAAGCATTCACTGGCTCGTGTCGCAAGCTTGTCTTCGCGTTTGATGTCGGGACGACATTCAGTGGTGTCTCTTACTGTTTCCTCGATCCTGGGCAAGTTCCTGTTATCCAGGGCGTAAATAGGTGCGACAGCGTTTCAAAGTGCTGCAGAATTATTTACTTACTTGGACACAGATTCCCAGCCCAAGAACACGTCGGAGGAGATTCCAAAATACCGTCCATCATATGCTACGACCCAAGTGGCACTGTGCGCGCTGTAGGAGCCGAAGCAACGCAAGAACATATCGAAGAGGAAATTGACGATAACGGATGGGTGAAGCTGGAATGGTTGGTTTCCACAATCCACCAGTTCTCGCATAGCTTACTGACCCTCATTCGTACAAAGGTGGAAGCTTCATCTTCGTCCTAGAACTATGGCATCTTCTCACGTCACAGACCAAGACATCCCGGCCCTCCCGCAGAACAAGACTGCCGTCCAAGTCCTCGCTGACTTCATGCACTACCTGCATCAGTGCGCCAAGAAGTACATTGAAGATTCGCATTCAACCGGTGCGGACATGCTGCGCTCTGTCGAGCATACGACCGAGTTTGTGCTTAGCCACCCGAATGGATGGGAGGGGCCGCAACAGATGCAGATCCGCAATGCAGCAATCATGGCGGGGCTTGTACCCGATACGCCAGAAGGCTGGTCAAGGATCCATCTCGTCACCGAGGGCGAGGCGAGTCTTCACTATTGCCTTGGTAGTGGTCTCACTGCCAACGGATTTCAAGTAAGGCTTGAGATAGGCTATCTAGGCAAGAAGCTTACCAGAGTTTTCAGAATGACGAGGGTATCATTATTGTCGACGCTGGTGGAGGAACGATCGATGTCAGTGCATATCACATGACAGCAGCGCCATCCTTCGAGGAGATCGCACCTGCAGAGTGTAAGTCTGATCAACACAACTAATCATGTTATTATTTTAACAAAATTTTCTAGGTCGCTTACAAGGATCCATCTTCGTAAGCCGTAGGGCCAAGACAATGCTCCGAGGTAGTGTATTAGCGTTGTCCTATAGTGTGCATGTTTGCTTATGGGCTGCAGAGAAACTCCGTGGATCACAGTACGGAGGCGAAGATATGGTTTCTCATATGGCTGCGATTTTTGATTCAACAACAAAGCAACGATTCGGAAATGAGAACGACCCAGCATACATCAAATTTGGTACCATCAAAGACAAGGACCCTAGTTTCAACATCAGATCTGGGCAGTTAAAGTTGATGGGGTCAGGATACCTATCATCCATCAATCCAAATTTCTCATATCCCTTCAGGTCCGATGTAGCGACGTTATTCGAGCCATCTGCAGTGGCTATAATCGAAGCGATCGAAGAGCAGCGCCATGCTGCAACCAGGACTATCAACGTCAGACTCTTTCCTTTGCCTGTTCCACTTAACTGAAAAAACCTAAGACCGTTTTCCTCGTCGGTGGTTTCGCAGCTAGTGAATGGCTCTTCCTGAGACTACAAGACCATTTAAAACCATTGGGATTCGATTTTTGTCGACCTGACAGCCATACGTGCGTGTTCCTTTTCCAGAAGGAAGCTGACCAAGGTGACCAGTGAGTTGGACTATCCATAGGGCTAAGGCGGTGGCGGATGGGGCCGTAGCATTTTTCCTGGATCATCGTGTCTCTGCACGTGTCGCCAAGTTCACGTATGGTACACGCTGTGCGACACAATTCGACAGGAACGATCCTCAACACAAGCTGCGTGCCAGCATGGCTGTCCCACGCCCATCAGGCAGGACAGTCCTGCCTAATGCATTTAGTACAATTCTGGCCAAGGTGACGACTTGTTATCGCATGTTATGCATATGAGGAATCACTGATACACACATTGCAGGGCACGGCTGTATCCGAGACAAAAGAGTTCAGCAAGAGTTTTATTACGGAGGTAGTAGATCGCTCTGCATGCAATATGATTGCCACGGAGATCGTATGCTACAGGGGTGACAACCCCAATCCACGATGGACAGATTCGGAACCAAGTGCGTGTGATGATTTCCAAATGCCGCGCATCGCTGATCCTCAGGGGACCCAGGCATGTTCTCGACCTTATGCAATGTGCATGCGGACACGTCGAAAGTGGCAAGCAGCATCAGCCCGCGACGGGGTTATGCTGGACTGCAGTTCTATCGCCAAGAGTTTAGTATCATCCTCATGTTTGGCCTGACGGAGCTACAGGCGCAACTTTCTTGGAAAGAGGATGTAAGTGCCTCTCGTGATCTTGTGCCAAGATGTATGGTATTGATGCACCTGCGACGTCTAGGGGATTGAACAAAGGTAAGAAAAGCAACCCTTTGACTTATGGCATTAACTGCACGGATATTGGATAGGTCACCAGCCACTGTCGTATTCGATCAAGTGGTCGAGACAGCCTAGCAAGCTATCCAATGAGGCATCTTGAGTCGCACGCCAGATATTCATGTTTCCGAGGGATCATTGTATTAGTAGCATTTCACTCGCATATTGTACGTGTGTTTCAAATGTATCTTGACCTTAAGCTCCTGTGGACTCCGTGAGAAATTCTATGGAGTCATTAGTAGTGCATTGCGTGATCGAGAACTTTCGACTCACCTCGAGTCAACTCGAACGCCGCAAATGTGCTCGCTCCAGCGGGTATGCTGGTGAAGTTGTCAGTATCTCAAGACGTGTAAAAACAAGAACACCCTAACGTTCTTAGCACTGATGCGATACAGGAATCATCATAATGAGTCCCATGACGTGCGCATTAAATAATTTGTTTCACTCACGCGATGGCGACAGACCGCGGAAAAGCCCCGTTCTAGCGGCGTGTTTGTCAAAAGAAATGCGAATACCAGGAGGAGGCAGTCTTACATTCCTGATTCGGCTATAACCATCCTGATTTCATTGGTCATATATTTCCAGGGCTTGCCAGTCGGCGGTGTCTGGCGCAACTGGATGCGAGACTTTATCACATCTACCAAGAAGTTAATATAGGTAAGAGCCTCATCAACTGCGCTCCGTAACTTGCCTAATGGGTAGCAAGATAGCCAGTATGCGAGCTGCAGAGTGTCAAGATATTGTAAAGTAATCAGATCGTGCGACATACTCCGCCAGTTGAACCACTAGCAAGAAGGGCCCAAACGGGGACTTTATCCCCATATTGCCTCTGAAACTGTCGCTTCGAAAATTCAAACGCTACATGAAGTTAGACAAGGAGGTGCCCATGAGCGCCGAGATCGTTACCTGTGTAAAATCTAGATCACCCTCAATGTCAGGACTCCTTGCCAATACAAATAAGGATGAAATACCCTGCATATGCTGGTATCTCTCTCGCAACTGTAACCTGCAATACTGGTCAGCCAAATTTGCTACAAGAACGTGATATTTGCGGATACCCAGTAGCCTCTCATGACACCTTTCCGAAAGCCCCAGTCTCTCCACATCTCCTTTGCGACATCTCTGAGTTTCTTGTCGGTGGCAGCGCCGTATTGGCCTTGCATGCGAACTTTAAACATCTCGACTGGATAACAAGATGTTGAAATGCTTGAGTTGCGAAAGCGAATGTGCAACAAACCTGGACTGGCAAGAATAGCATTTGCAGCTCCAGCCATTGCTCCTGCCATGGCGATCTCCTTCAAGGAGAGCTGTGGGAATGGTGAAACGATACGTTTAGAGTACACGTATGAGGCAAATAGCAAGGAGTTGACCCCAGCGATTCCAAGAAGGGGGCTGGCCATCCCTGGAGTAGAATGAGCTTTCAGAATAACGCAACACGTCATGTCTAATGCTAACCTTTGTATAGCGCAAAGAAACCCTCTTTTCGAACAGTTTGTGCAAGAACATCCATAGGTCCTTTCTAAGCTGGCCCGTGAGCTGTCCAACTCTAAACCTATGTATTCACATACAAACATTCCCTCTGCAACTTATAGCTCAGTATCAGACATTTTATCACGGACGGTTAACTGACTCGGAGCGATTTGTGCGCGTGTCTTGACAGTATCAAGTGGTTGGCCTACAAGGACTTGAGCGGCGCCGCCGACGCTGCCAGCGACTAAATCATTTACGGTTGAGAGGTAAGGCATGTTTGGGTAATCGGTCTGGAGACGATGGAGGGCGGCAGAAGACTAGTTATGTATGTACATAATCATATTGGAAGGTTGAGAAGACGTGCTTGAGACTGACGTGATTATAGCGGCTGCAAAGTCACACGCTGGGTCAAGATAAGACTTCCTACTATGCAACATAGCTTGCCAGCTATGAGTGCATCTGCTGCAAAGGCATCTACGAAAAAAGTAAGTCTCCCACCGAAACTTTTCTTCGCAATCTTGATTTCTGTAGCAGGCATTTCGGAAGGGCAAAAAGCCAGAGCAAGACGGTCCACCCCATAAACGACGGAAGCTCGACCGATCACAGGAGTCTCCAGACTTGACCTATGTTTCCTCACAAGATCAATCTACTTCCGCATTTAAAAGAGGAACTTCAACTTCAACTATCAATCCCGAACTCGCTGTCGACTTTACGACCCGAGAAACTAAAAATGGCGAGTCTCTTGCGACACTGCGCATGATGATTTTCGGACGACTAGAGTATACGTCTACCCAGTCAGAGTGGGTCATTTTTACGCAAACGGGGAGTCTGTATGGAATCTCATTTGATGGCTAGTCCAGGAAAATACCTCGCAATCGATTGCGAGATGGTAGGCGTGGGCATCGACGGCGAGGAGTCGTCGCTTGCGCGCGTTAGTATTGTTAATTATTGGGGCGCAGTTCAACTGGATGAGTTCGTGAAGCAGAAGGAACGTGTTGTAGATTATCGGACTAAGTGGAGTGGGATACGTCCCTCGGATATGGTTAGAGGTAGGTAGGTTTTACTTTCTGCACCATGTGGTCGAGCTAATGTCACCTCTAGCTAAGCGATTCGAGGAGGTGCAGAAAACAGTCGCGGCTTTGACCAAGGATCGCATCATAGTGGGACACGCTGTGCATAACGATCTCAAGGTTAGGTTTAATATATGTGTCCCTATTCCTGTAGCTCACTGATAAGCCCTCAGGTTCTATTACTATCGCACCCGGGTCCATGCATACGGGATACGCAACGCTTGGCAGCAAAACACAACGTAACCAGTAGTAAACGCCCTGCTCTTCGCAACCTCGTAAAACAAGAACTCGATGTTGTTATCCAGGGAGGGGAGCACTCCAGTGTAAGTCTCCTATCGCACTAGCCCCTGAACTAATTTTCATCGTGACACTCGGGCAGGTCACAGACGCTAGGGCAACGATGGCCGTGTTCCGACTACACCGTAAAGAGTGGGAAAAGGGATTCAAACCTTTGCCCGCACCTGGGACTGGTGCGTCCAATAAACGGAAACGTGTCGAGAATATTGAACTAGCTACGCCTACCCCACTGGGCAGGGGGAGGAAGGGCGTCAGTTCTGGACTTTCTACAATAGTGAAACGGATACCACAGACGAAATCGAAAACTGCAGTCAAGACTGCTAGCAATAATTGGTGGACCACCCTGGGTGCTAGCGACATCGCAGGGAAGGGTTCCATGAAGCTGTAACATTATCATTTTTTGTTCGGTTCATTATCCACGAGACAGGTTTCCCACTATCGAATATTGATCAGATATCGGTGGCTCGCTGATTTAAATTGACGAGCAGTTTATCAGATAATACTGAGCGCAGTACCACCTGCACCCTGTACTCAGGTCCCCAGGTTGTGAGTGCTAAGGACTGAGTAATGAGACAAAGAGCGCCGAAAACTGGCTGCGCTCTGCAACTTCGGGTTTCGCGAGTCCAAACGTAGTATAGGACAACGGGAAGGCGATAGAGAGCATGAGAAACGTGTGGCCTTGCCCAGCCCAGCGGTAATAACAGAAAAAGAACATAGCCGAACTTCGTAAGAGCGGTCCAGCCATACATTCTACTAGGACGTTCACGCATTTCGTACACGTGCAGATGTTAATGCAGACGGCCATGAGTTGATAGACAAGCAAAACACTGAGCACAATAAGACCAAGAAGTCTCGACACCGTCGGCAATTTTAAGGATGAGAATTCTGAGTTGCGAATACCCCTAGATTCTTAGCCTTATCGGAATTTTTGGACAACACGCAGACACTGTATACAAATGTATGTGAAAATTATGTACGATTGGATGTAAGATATGATATGATGCGAGAATTGCGGGGGTGCGGGGAGGTTGGTAAGGTGTAGATATCTAGGTTAAAAGATGAATTTAAACATAGTTTAGTTATCGAAGGATGGATCCTGAGCCGGAGACTTAATTGTGCTTGCCCCATCGCAAGATGCCCTCATATATCGAGTACATCACCGCTGCGTTAGGGACGACACGCATTAGATGCGCACTCAGTCCACCATAAAGGGAGCGGGCTCCCTCTTCGGCGATGACGATCCGCAGCGTTTGCCACAGACCAGTATACTTCACGACGCCGTTCACAGACGGTTGTCGTAGTCGTGTCCGTAGAACCTGGGCTGCATGAGGCAAAAAATGTGCTTACTGGCCTAAAGACGCACCTCATGGGGATATGTGATCAAACTAGCAACACACTTCGCAGTCCCCGCACTGCCAAGCATCCCAAACCACTCGGCCATACCTTCACGACCTTCAGTGCCTGCGGATAACCTTTTCAGGCGCTCATAGAGCACCCATTGAATGGTGCCCTCTGTCACACCCAAATAGCTCGCACTCAAGCCCTTGTAAAAGCCTTTAATGCCCTCCTCACGGAAGATTTGGGTGATCATTTTGTAACTGCTTCCAAAGGCGCGTGAAGGTCCAGCGGTTGCTCCTGAACTTGCACTTGCGAATGAGGATGAATGTCGACGTGCCGATGCTATAAGCTGCAGGCGCGTCTTGACAACCCATATGGGATTTGTTATCGTCCCCGTTACAATACCAGCAGTTGCAGCTGCGGCAAGGTGTACATAAGAGTTTTCTTGTCCGTGGTTAAAATGATTTGCAATGATTTGCTTGCCGTTACCGTACGTGTAGAAATTGATCGAACGAGCGGGTATGACACCGACTAGAGTTGGTCCAAGGCCTTTGAAAAGCGCTCTTGGAGACTCGTCCCGGTATATGTCACTAAATGAATGGCGAGACAACTTCAACATTTAATTATGTGTTAGGAACGGTAATTGCACGTACCGTAGAATATGTCCAGTCTCAACAAAATTCCACAGCAAACCACCTGAACGCTGCGGGAGCGCCGCAACACCACCCCCTACGACCCCGACTGAAGTGTGTTTTTCCCTAAAGAGACTAGACTGCAACCGCGTCTTGACAACATCAAATGGGCTCGTGACAATTGCGCCGCACATTCCACCCAGACTAACACGTCAAGAAAACACGTCAAGAAACCATATTGTACGCATACGAAGCGTGAGCTTACCCTCCGGCTATGAAGTGTTGCCATGATCTTGATGGCAGAAGATTACTGGATGAAGTTGGGTTTGTCGAGGTTGAGGGTACACCAGCCATGGTATCGATCTAGCGAATATTCCAGTTATGAGCAAGTAAGAACTTGGGCAATTTTAGCGACGGGCTATTACAGGTCACGTGGTACTTGAAAAAAAACCTTAGGGGAAAATTTGGTCGTGGCCCGTGGGAAGGGGAGGCTCGCAGGCGAGTCGGCCTTCGGAAGTCGGAAAACTATCCCAGCTGGGGGAACTTCGCCTCTGGAGTCTGGATGCCTCTGGAAGTACTGAAACTTCGCCGTGTGCCACTGGCTTTCGGTCAAGACGATTGAATAGTAGGTGAGACAAAGTGCTAATGAGACCAAGATGGGCAGCGTTCAATAATACTGGCACAGTTGATCTTGAACAACATTGAAACTGCTCGCGCATCATCACGAAGTTCCAACAGAATTCAAAGTGGTTCGTGAACCTGGTCCAGACTATCTAATTTAATTCTCGAATGTAGTGGTACCCCTACCCTACCCGTACCCGCGTCACGGGTTTGACTAGTACTGGCAATGTATCACAATTCTTCTTTGTCACGACTTGCTATCAATTGCCCACCCTGTGCGCAAGTTGATGATGGAGAATAGTGCTGGTGACACTGTACTAATACAGGTATGTTTTTATTTATATCTTTCTACTGCTTGTTTTTAATTTCTTGCACTCGGCTTCAAGTTCATTCGTCTGGGTTTGTCTGTACTCGTTTGAATTTGTCTTCATTCGTTTTCACTCCCTTGGACTTGCCTGCACTCGTTTGTACCCATATGGGCCTGTCTACATTCGTCTGGGCTTGTCTGCACTCGTTTTTACTCGCCTGGAGTCACTGTCGCGATATGCTGCTTGAACTGCCGACTCAATTTCCACCGGACCATGGGCGGCAATTCGGCATTCCACCATTCTAAGCGCGCAGGTGAGTCATGATTGAATCCTGGCTACATAGCAACCTCACGCCAGGATTCCAACAATCCATGTTATCGCAGTATTCGCTCTTTTTTGAGCAATATTTTCCTTGGGACGCACATTTCGCACCCGCAACCATAGATGCTTTCAAAGCAATGACAACGACGAGCATGGATAAACGGATTCTATACGAGGTAATATGGAATCTTATGAGGGAGTTCTCAAATGATATCTCTGAGGATGGGGAAACACTGTAGGTCGACGACCAGCTTTTATACCATTATTGTCAGTTCTGATCGATTTGGCAGAATTGTTACTTGCATCATAATACGAGAGTCGAAGCTCATTCCTGTTGATATTTTGATCTGTGGTCGGGCGATATCTCATACCATTTTTCTCGTTTGTTACTTCCTTGTTGCAATTCGCATATATCATTAACAGGTTGGTGTGACTCTGTAGGCAGAATGTGCTACCGGCCGGTTCTGCCAAACCACTTCTGCCCGGCAGATGGCGGAATGATGAACTATAGGAAATGAAATTCACCTCAAACTCAGAACATCGATGATGATCTTGCAGTCCCGAATCCATATCGCTTGATGAGATCAAGGTAGTACTCGTCCACCGACTTCATCAAAGGTTGTATAAGCTTATGTGCATAAAATGCCCCGGTCACAGCCTGCTACAAACCTCAAGCTTCACTGGTCTTGGCGCCCATGCCACTGCAATATTACTACTTGTTAGGAAACCAGGTGTGTAGTAGGCGTGTATTCTTACTACCCTTCCCCGGGCCACAGAATATCATGGTGTTTGGGTTCAAGACTAGGTCTACTACCTTTCTTGCTCACAACTTGAAGTTGCAGGTACTATTACGATCAATTAATCGCACCGAAGTTCGCGAATGTCTGCCGGGCGGACTGTAAATTCGGCCAGTGTGACTATCCGTCATGTCAGTGGCCCCGGACATTAATATGTAATATCTCCTATAGATCTATTGTCATTACTCCATGGATGTCGAGTTCCAATTGGTCCATCTTTACCGCATCGTTATTCCTCCACACTTTTACCTAAGTTATCTCCTATTTTGATTTGTCATAGCCCGTGTTGAATTCCTCATATAGCTACTCGATTACCCAACTTGAAGCGCATACACGTCAATCACTTGTAATTAGGCGCGGAGATCTGAATTCAGCCAACACTGGTCTCAACATAATCCTTGAGTTATGTAACATGGCAGCAAGACTAGGCAAAAGATCTCTGGATGGATCCGTTGAACTCCCTGAAGAAGTACTAGTGCTCAAACTCGCGAAGCCCAAATATTTGCAGAGAACGCACGTTGACATAAAGGAGCTTCCATCATTTGGAAATTTTTGATGAGAGAGGAACCAACAGCTGAGTGATATATGTTTCTTAATGATGTGATAGAAAGCGAAGAGAATGTTCGAAACGCAACACAACGCACGTGCACTGGAGTAGGACGAACTCGTGATAAGATAATCGATGATCAGTGTATGCCCCTTTTACGTGTTTATTTTTCAGCCAAGCCCAGCGGCCATTCTGTCGCTGATTCCTCAGTTCTCCGCCTTGTTCATTTTGAGTATCTGGCGCCTGTTGTAACGTTGAGTTCTCAGGCAGTTTCCGTCCGCTTAATCTTGGCCATATGATTGAAAAAAATTCCAACCTTTACTAGGCACAATTTCTTGTTCTGAGCAAGGAACGAGAAGGATAATGAGCGAGAGTTTGAAGGATGCGTAGCTCGACTCGGATGTCATAGGTAGGTCGAAAAAACGAATGAAAGGAAAATTACGACAACGCTCAGCTAGAAGTGTGGTGCCTGCAGGCTACGTCTCGGCACCTGTACGATCCTGAAGATTTCGATGTATGAGAGCCTGGGCCTGGCTCGGATTGTACAAATTGCGACGTGGAGAAGCTAGGGATGACGGACACTCACACATCGGGGGTTTCAACACTTTGCCTCTCAATCAAAAGCAGAACTGGACCTCATTACAGACCTAGCCTAGAGCGTTCTAGAGCACTCCAGAATACCTTTCGGATGTGATTTCACCAATAGGTGGTAAAATGTCAGTTTCCCCGCTGTGTCAGGTGTTCGAGAGCGGTTCAACTTATTAGGTCACACTGAGTCCGGAGGAATAATGAGTGAGGAACTCAACATAAAGTAGGTTACGGATTAGACTGGTGACCAGCCTGCCTAACGAGGCAAGCCGTTGATACTACGGATCTAGACAAATGAAAATAGGAGCGCTAATTATCTTAGATGAGGAACAACATTGCAGTATCGAAAGATGAACCAATCGGAACTAGATACTATGAAGTGGAAGCACACAAGTAAAATAGGGCGCAAGATGTTATCTAGGAGATTGACATCCTACTAATCAGACGCCATACTACCTCCTGCAGCTGACCCTTAGAGAAAATCATGTAAGTGACTCGCGCCCAATTACACAAGGATCCAGATAGAAGCCAGCCTAATTGATGCATGCCCTTATACGAGTATAAACGCCAGATAATATTCAAACGTTCGTGTATGTGTATGTCCATGGTTTGGACTGAGCTTGAACTCATGACCATCCCCCAGCATATAAAGGCTGTCGTGTTCAGCGGTAACCTCCCAACTCCCAACCTACATTTACTACTTCAACTCATAGCTCATCTTACCATGATCAGTGGCACTCGCGTCATCTTTAACGTCAAGTTCCCCAACCAGGTCATTGACTTGCAGAACGGCGTCAGCGCTGATGGCACTCCCATCATCGGCTATGAATTCGACAGCCAGAACACAAACCCGCACCAGCGTGTAAGTCTTCATTCGTTCCTTGACTCACACCGTGCAGGCTCATGATCAGCGTAGTGGCTCGTAGAGGTCATCGACAACAATGCTGACGGCAATAAGTTCACAACCCATATAACCAACAACGGAACCGGAAAATATATCAGGGCTGAGCCAGAGATTCTTGTAAGAAATGCATGCTTGCTGCCATAGTGGACTGTTGTGACTTACTATTTTTTGGATTTGCAGAACCAAGGGGTCGTCAGCAGCCACATCGCCACCAAGTGGACGCTGGTCAAACAGAACGACATGGGCCAATACATGTGAGTGATGCGGCGGAGAACCGTAACACACTTTCCTACAAGTCACTTATCTACCCACAGCATCAAAGGCCACGAGGGGGATTTGGTCGTCGTCCTCCCGGACAACCAAAATTACACCCAGGTATGGCTTCAAGCTCGTTATGCGCCGGACGAAATAACTCACGATTCGTATTTTGTAGCTCAAGCTCGCTGTCCCTGATGACAGTGACGAGAGGCAGCTTTGGACGGTGCAGGATATGTAAGGAAAGCCGCAGCCCTTGTTTGCTTTCAAAGTGGCTTGCGACAGGTTGCATGCAACAGTCCCATGTCTCCTTTTCGTCCTCGTTTTGGATCAAGAATTTCATGATGTAACAGAAGCTTCATTGTGTCGACTTGCCGTTTAGGTATTCCTGTGCTGTATGTTTGTAAATCACCAGCAGTTTCGTCCTTGTCTGCAATACCGCCCTTTCTGCTGCCTTTCGGCCTCGAAAATATTCGGCAACTTGTAAATATGAGAGTGGAGCGAATACGCGCGAGTAGTGGTAATAGGTGGGCGCGAACGATGTGAGGCGTTGACAGCGGCAACATCAACGGTGACAAATGCAATTGCCACAGCCTGTACTGCGTTTACCACGAGCTCGGAGTATGGCGAAGCTAAGGGGACTCGCGAAGCAAGCGAATAACACGGCTTTGAGTGTGAAACTATTATTCCAGAGCGCATATATTCTGCGCGCAAAAAAGACCGAATGAATAGGATAAGGAGCATGTGTATATCTGAGGAAAAGGGGACATACATTCAGAGCAAGCAAGTGAGGTACTCGAACTCGTGAGAGGACAGAGCAACGTTCAGCAAGTATGTGCATGCAAAATGTGCTGTACATGTACATGAGTAGATCTTAATAACCATCCAGCATTTCTGTAAACGACGGTAAGCACTCATCGATGGGGCAACTTAACTGCATGTTCGTATACATTCTGGTTTTCGTTCGGGGTAAAGTACACTAAAGCGCAGTATGTCAATTCATAATTAGTGAGATGTGTGCTGGAGTTGAACGTACGATGCAGGTCCGTGATGAGGAGGAGGGAGGGAGATACATCAGTAAAACGCCCGATTCCTTACCTTACTTGCTTTCAAATTTTCTCGTTCAATAAGCAAAAATTTAACTATAGACCAACTTATCTTGTGCTTTTTGTACTTTGTTTCCTTACTACTGAAGGCAGATCAAGGTGGACAAGTAAAAACGGAGTAAAACTCAATTGAGTTGGGTAAAAAGGAAGTGGGACAATATATTCGGAAGTTGAGGAATTGACAATTCTAATTTGAATGCGGAGATCGTGCGTACACGGTTGCGTTCTGCAGGTGCAGTGTGATATTAGTTACTAGTTGTGAAAATAAAAAGGAATAGCAACGTCACTGCTTGTCCTGTATCACACTCCTGCCACCTTTGCACTAAGTATGTGTTGATCAGCAGAGATCCATATGATTCAGAAAAATCTAATTGAAAAAGCGAGTATGGACCAGACTGAGAACTCCGAGTCTTCAAATGCATGCGTTATGTAAAACTGACCTGCCAAAAAAGGAAAAAAAATCGTATTCCATCTTGCAGTGATTTGGCGCTAGCATACCGTTCAGTCAAGTATATGTTGGCGGTTGCCTGATAGCACTTGACGAGACAATGGGGCTGGCCGGCAGAAAGGAAAAACAACGCATTCCAAATGACCCACGAAACTTATCATGGGCAGATGGCAAGTCACCACTTTACTTCCGAACACCATCCTTACCTCTCCACAGATGCAGCTCGCTTTGGCCAATCTTACATGTCCAAGCTCGGCTGGGACCCCTCAAAAGGTCTAGGCGCCTCAGGCGATGGCATGAAATCCCATCTTAAGGTCTCTCAAAAGCTTGATATGCTCGGGATTGGCGCCGCTCATCAGAAAGACCCGCATGGTATCGCGTGGAAACAGAATAAGGAATTCGAGGCTTTGCTGCAGAGGCTTAACGCGCAGGATGGTCAAGATTCTGCCTCTAAGCATGTACTAGGAGAATTTGTCCGGCCTGAGCACCCTGCAGCGAACGCAAACTCTGAAGAGGACAAGGAACCGGACCAATCACCGAAGAAAGAGAAGAAGCGAAAGCGAAAGGAAGGGGGACATGCCGAGGACGGAAAAGAAAAGAAGAAGAAACGGAAGAGAGACCAGCGCCAGGATGAAGATGTCGAAGATTCACCTGCAGCAGATGCATCAAAAGCCACTTCTCAGCATATCGATCCTCCTGCCCCATCCCCAGATATCGTGTCACCCATTCTGCAAACAAGACCAAAGGGACGTCCTATGGCGTGCGTTTATTTATGATAAATACAATTTTTGATGCTGACTACCTCTCTTAGCCACCGTGCTCGCATACAAGCTGCTAAACGCCTTGCCAACAAATCAGCAGCTGCCATCTCTGAAATTCTCGGGATCGCACCGACTCCTTCATCCATTTCATCTACTACTCCTTCCGGTTCTCTGACCCCAGTCACACCTGCAGACAGCGACCTCACCCTCGAGAAGCTCACAACGTCGACCAAGAGCGTCGCAGACTATTTCAAGGAAAAACTTGGAGCGAAATCTGGCTCTAATACCCCAGCTACGAATAACGACGGCAGCATTTCTCGGGGAGGGATTGGCTCTAGTGCCCCTTCTCGAGACGACGTAGATCAACCGCGAATTGGACTCGGTGCAGGCCGTAGCTTTGGAGAAGGTGGCTCTTCGAACGTGGTCGCCCAGTTCTTCAATACATCCTCCTCATCACATGCCACTGTTGTTCAGATGGCATCCTCCGCTATACAGAGTATAATTCAACCTCCCGAACCGATAACGACACCTTCAACAGATATTTCCGGGGATAAAGAGATGACTGAGAGACAGCAACGCAAAATGCAGAGAAAAGAAGAAAGAAAAAGCGGGACGCAGAGGTGGTTGATGTGGTCGCGAGGGCAGGCGTCGAGATGCCCAACAATGCTAAGGCGGAAAAGAAGAAACGGAAAGAGGAACGCAAGGCGAAAGCGAAAAGTGCGGAACCATATGATCTTGCTCCACCGGCTGTTGTGGAAGAATCCGAAGAAAGCTTAGAGTCTGAGAGGAAGTGGCGGAAAGATGATAAGAAAAAGAAATCAAAGTCTGATAATCAAGTAAATGCAGAGGAAGGTGAAACCCGGCCCAAAAAATCTAAAAAGCGCAGAGCGGATGATTCATGATCTCTCCTAAAGTCGCCGTTATACCGTCTAGATCTCAATATATACCACCGCCATCAAGCAGTACTACATTATCAAATTTGTATGTATATGCGAAGGAACACAGAAAACAAGGTCCACTGTCCGCTATCAATGAATATAAAAGTCCAAGGTCTCGCTGCGTGACTCTATAACTACCTCTCAAACACTTTATACCCATCCTTGAACTTGTCCGGACTCCCGCAAGAGTCGTCGCAGTACCTCTTCAAGGAGTTCACAACCTCCGGAATAACATCCTTATCAACGTCCTTTCCCCAGAGGATGTCCAAGTGTTCATATCCATCCAGACGCGTGACAGTCGTATGGTCCTGGGAGCTCTTTAAGCATCATTTGTATGTCAACAAGACTATCCCTGTCCCCATATAAAAGCACGATTGGGGTGACGATATTCTTCGTCGGGAACCTCGCAGGTCGGTACGCACGCCCACCAGGAGAGCCAAATGCGCTAACATCGTCGTCATACATCTGGAATGCACCCTCGCGCATGATCTGGAACCAGTGCACGACAGATTTGACAGACGCTAATGAGTAGAGATGGGCATATGCGGCGATTTTTTGGAGATACGAGATGTTCTGACTGTCCCAGTTGAAGAGGAAACGCATGGAAGTGTCGATGACGCTTGTAAAGATGGGGGGGTATAGGATGGCTTGCCATGTTGTTGTAGAAGACAGAATGGCTTTACGTCCGAAGAATAGATACACTAATGTTGGGCTGTGATGTGCCATTATTAAGGATAGACAGTTGGTAGTCATGCAATGAACTCACGAAGCTTTCATGAGGCCATCAACAAGAGGAGCCGCTAATCCTCTGGGACTCATAGCAGGTGCGAGTGCAATGAAGACGTTCACCTTCGCGTTCAATTGTGGATGAATGCTGAGTGCGGCGAAAGCTTGCGCAGTGCCCTGGCTGAAACCAACATAGCTCAAGGTGCTCGACTTCGTGATATCCAGGATATACTGGATAGAATCAGGAATATCATGCCAAGCAAAGTCGTCGAGACTGTAGTTCCAAAACTTGACCGAATTCGGGTCATGATGAACCGACTTCTTGGAATACTTGTTCCCTCGGTTGTTGCCCATCCATACGTCAAAGCCTGTCATTAACTCCTCAGCATCACGACGTATCTAGTAGCATAATTATACGCACCTTGCTCAGCAAGCACAAATGGCAAGCACCTCTCAGCATTCGTCAAACAGACCCATACTTCGCTATTCATGAGCAACCCATGATGCAAATACACCACTGGTTTTCCTGTGCTCGTCCCAGGACTTCGTTTCCTCTGCCCCCTCTTCGTCGGGAGCCTATGCAAGCCCAATAAATATCCATCCTTTGTCAAAACAACATGTTCTTCATGTGTGTAACCCCAATACTGACATAGCTCTCCGAAATCCTTCGCCTTCCGTATAGCATCAGCAACATCTTCAGCCTCGGACTTGCCTTTTGCATCGTTCACGGAGAAATGGTGAAAGAGGGTCCGTGAGTGGTCGTAGAACCACTGGATGATGGGCATGGGGAGGAGCATGATGATGAAACTGATAGCAGTCTCGAAGACCAGGAAGAAGAAGCCCCCAACAAGAGCTGCGTATTCGTGCCCCTTGAGACGTCCAATGAGAGGAATAACCATAAGTGAATGACCGCTCAGTTCGAGTGTGAATTATTCTTGCTCTGTAAAAAAAACTCAGTGTAGTTGGGTGATAAGAATACTAGGTGACCAATGAGTGTTATGAGAAAGCACTCGGTAACTCGAGTGGAATAGTGATGCTGAGGCCATAGTATTGAACAGGTTCTCGGTGATATTTTGAAACACCGAGCTGAGCTCCTATATTCGGCTATTTAAGACAACCAGAAAACACATGTATTGTAGGTAGGTCCTTACATAGTACAACAGTATAAGGCAAAATATTAAGCATTAGACCCACGATTAAAGATAAATTCATCCGCAGAGACATAATATGTAAGTGAGTTGGTCTCACATGTCCGTGCACCAAATCTCCAGCTTCCCCTCACCTCTTCCCTTCGTGTTCGCTCGTGCAGTCTCGATGGCAAGTTCATAATCACTACCATCTCTTAGCGTCACTTTCACATCATCCTCATCCTTGAATTTGAGACCCAGACCATCCATAGTAGTGCCGAATTTGCTCGTTACGCGCTCGACGAATTCCTCGAATGACGTGTAGGGTGTTAGCATCATTCCACGCACATCGCCTTGGTAATGCAACTACAACAAACGCGATTAACCACTTGAAATGACCAAGAATGCGATAGAACGGACCTTCACACGAATATTTGACACTTCATAGGGATCATCATACTCTCCACTCACGTACCCCTCCTCTTCCTCGTACGCTGCCTTCGGCCGCCTCTGCGTCGCTCGCCTGGTTGCTTTCCGACGCATGCTTCCCCCACCGGTACGGGAGATATTGACAGCGGTTGGCGCCTCGGAGTTCAGGGGCCCCTGGTTGCCGAGCTCATTGCGTGAGGATTTTCGCTGAATCATCGAACCAGTAACCATCGTCCCTGAACTTGGCTGTGTGCTTCCCTGAGGCCACAATACCACGCGATCCACGCCCATAGTGGGTAGCGGTCCTTGCGCGACGGAAATTGAAAGATCTTCAGTATAGGAAGCAATGTAGTCATCGAGGAAGTTTTGCTGTCTAGTCGATGCTGAGAAAAGTGGTTAATGTAAAATAACCGACGGCTTCAAAGACACCTACCCTCTTGGGAAGGAGCGGCACGGAGCACGAATGGCACCTTTGGTACGGGAACGCCAGGCTGGAGACTAGATGGGAGTACCTGGTATCCGTTATCAGGAAGGGTCTGGGTTTGGTACGGCTGAGGTTGTTGGTACTGATTACGTGCCTGCGGCGGCTGGTTCTGATTTGGCTGCTGTTGGTATTGTTTCGGCATCTGCGGCGGATCAGGATAAGATTGTGGCGCGAACGGAGGCTGGAAGGGACGCCCAGGTTGATTGGCGGGCTGGCTAGGCAGAGGTTCTTTTTTCTTTACATTTAGTCCTCTCGATGCAGCTATACCTGAAGGGGTCATCGGAAGGATAGTAGTGTTGCTGCGGGAAGGTGCCACAGGGTTGTTCCTCGCCAAAGGTGACGTGGGCGACAGGGTAGGTGCATCGTCAGTTGAAGGGCGACCAGAAGCGGAGGTGGAAATGTCGATGCGCGCAGGTACGGCAGTGTTGCTTCTCGACAAACCTGATGTAAGGGGTAATGGGAAGGCGGAAGTAGTGGACCTTGGACCCGCCGTCGTTGTCTTAGAGCGCTCGACACTAGGCCGGGCGATGGGTTCAGTACCTGACGGGTAATGAACATCAAGAAATTGAAATAGTAAACTATAATAGAGCGTACGTGGCGGGGGAACAGTTGCGCTTCTCCTTAAGCCATCATCGTCCCTTTCTTGATCTCTTCTTTCTTTTGCGTTCTCACGCTCCTCCTTGAGTTTCTTGATGCCAGTGAATTCAGTGAACGCATCAGTGGCTTCTGATGCTGCCACAAGTTTCTGCACAAAAATGACTTAGCAGCCAATAAACAGACTAGATGGAAACGTACCGCCTTCCCAAGATAGTCTTTACTTTTTGAATTTTTGAGCTTATTCTCTGAAGGGCGGTACAAGACGCCAACAGGCTAGAAACATGTGCCATCAGGCATCATCACTGAAAAACGAGGAGAATGACTTACAATACTAAAGACCGTATATCCCTCTCCACGATCTCTAATGGCATCGTCAATTACGTCGTGATCTTCGGTTACCTTCGCATTGCGTGCATTCTCCATCTCAGCTAGCCCCTCTGTCTGGTAGCCAAGATAAATTTGAGAAAGGCCTTTATTGAAGAGGACTTCAGGTGAGAATAGTTTGAATTTGAGACCGATTTGTTCATAGTTACTGGAAGGTAATTAGAACAATAATGCATAGAAGAGCTCACAAACAACACTGACATGGCTTGGTTTCCACGAAGATACAGTAGTGCATCGTCAAAGTTTTGCAAAGCAACATCGTATCGGCTTAGCAAAAAGTTAGACACCCCACATTGAAAGTAGCTATTCCCAAGAAGTTTTGTCAGCTCAAGATGAAGATGGCAAAAATTTAGAAATAACATACGCGATAGCAAGGAACGGATCAAGAGTTGTAGCAGCCATGAACTGCTGGACCGCAGCTTCATGCTCACCGATTGTGGCATAAATCAGGCCCATGTTTGTGAGGATTTTGGAAGAATCCGCGATGCGCTATTGCAACACGGATTTGAGATTTGGCAAGTTTCGATTGAACGAGTAGTAACGCACCGAAAATGAATCCAAGGCCTTCTCGAAATTCTGCTCATCATATGATTTCAAAGCTGCTGCCCATGTGTCCAGCTCTGCTTTCAAGGATGTGGCCATAGTGTTTGAAGATGATGTGGAAGTAAAGGAGGCGTTCCAGACGCAGACGAATGTTTTGAAACAGATGCACAGCAACAGAGTACTACCTGGAGGTTTGCAACGGAAGGACAAGGAACGTAAATGAAAAGAGACGCAGAATCTGATCAACGTGGGCCGGCCCCGGAAGAAAACAAAAAGGGGATTACTGGAAAAGAAAAAAGAAACCGAAAGAAGCTAAGAGCTGAACGAAGGAGAAAATGGGGACGCAGTCGCAGGAACGTTGTATCCATTTCGGTGTAATAAATAGTTCATTGTCACGGGCAGTGTTCTAAATTAGGCTAAATATAAACAAGCGGCAGTGGGCGGCAACTGTGGTCGATGTCACGGTGAGGCACATCACTGGCTGTTCATAGCACTCACGCACAGGAAATCAGCATAGCACAACGTACCGAGGGGGAGAACATTCAAAGCGCTCAACGTTAAACTTGTAGATCCATGGAGAACTCAAGACAGTTGTTCAGATTTGAGGTACGCCGCAGTCACAGTAACCTAGATCTGCATTCTGATGAGTTTCCCAGCTCAGACTTGTGTTTATACTTATATATAAGTACTTGGTGAGTCTACCATGGACACGCATGGGCAGATGGTTACAAGTCCCATATCGGTGCTTCAGCACTGCGGCTTTCTCATAATAAGTTTCCAACTCTCTCGCGCATAAAGCTTCCTTTTGTCCTTTCATTTTCCTCTTTCAAAATCACGCCCCTTTGTCTCTCCGATTTTCTGCAACTCTGAAACACAATCTGGACCTAACAGATCCCCAAGGGGTACACCAAACCAAACTTGAGCAAAGTCCAATGAAGTGCTGCTGAGGTAGATGGAGAACGCAGACTCTCAAGAATCTCGCCCAAGCCCAAACACCGACGAACGAGTCCCGGCCTCGGTCATTCATCATCGCAATAGGTAGGCAAAGCTGCTTTCGGAGCCTTGGCATCCACGGCGGTAAATTACACATTCGAACTTTCACGGTTCATATTATCATCCGTCCCATTGATTCATCAAATTTGCAGAGGTACCTTTCCTTACAACCTTGCGGATACTCGGCACCTTACATGGGTACGAGCTATGCAATATTGTTGAATGTTTTCCAACTCAGTCCCTTGCAGTGTGACAGATGCGAGGCACATCATGTGAAGTTCAGCTATGCATGTGCAAATATTAGTGGGGGATAGCTATCAGGTCGTCCTTCCGGCAAGGATACCCGAAGGACGGGGCAAGACAAGGCGTCAATTTGCACTCGATTTGGTGCCCCTGAGCAACGTTCGACATCAATTGCGATTTTTGTAAATCCACTCGGATTTAGATTTTTAAACTCGCCGTCTTGTTGGGATACCGCAGGATAGCGCCTAATAGCGCCCAGAGCACGCGGAAATCACAGCCCCCGAGGAATGGATCATGGCGCTCCGACGCGTGCGTAATGCAAGATCCAGTAGGCCCTAGTTTCTCATCCCACCAAAATATTGCTCGCCTGATGTGTTCTTCATACTGTGCGGCGTGCGTCATTCAAAGTCGAAAAATGATTCTAATTGACATTTTTCACATACTAAACGGGCATGATTTACAGTATGTCTAAATTTTACCACCAAACATTCGGTAAACCATGAAATATAGGTCTAGCAGTTGGAGCTCAGCGACAGCGGGAGAAACATACCTGATCACTCCGGGAAGCGAGCCTCATCTCAAAACGGAGCTGCCAAAATCAGGCTGTATCCATGCAGTACACGATACACGTGGAGGGGGTAAAGCTACGCCTCCGAAACAGATTTCAGATTTACAGACGGATGCATGAGCAATCGTCGGTTTACCTAGCCCGAGGACCAGTGTGTGCAACTTACATACAGATATGGACGCTGCGGAGAGATCAACATAATACTTTACCGCCGGTAAACGTCATGACGCGTTAATGAAGAAACAATGGGGGCTATCGAAGATCCCTTTGAACAAGACGAGCTGATTTTTGCTGCTTTCAGGCAGCTCCCCCGATGGGCCAAGCTCCCCGATCAAGTGTCTTCTTTAGCCTATCGCAATACGATCGATTACCTGTTCGGCCATGGGATGCATAAGGAGGCATCAGGTCGCTAACCCCATGTACCATTAGATGGATGTATCATTTTACATTGCCCCATAAAGACAGACGTGTGTAAAATGATGGTAGCAGAGCGAGTGATCTGGCGAAACGAGTGATGACGGATCGTATACTGCCAGTATACAGGCTTTTACAGGACAATTAGATGTAACAAGCGCCCAAGCCCATATATTTGTCACAAAGGCAAGACCGTTGGTCGAGGGGCTTAAAGCTTAAAGTGTTGGTCTGCCTTTCCATTACCGGTAAAACGGAAAGTGCCGCAGATCATTTCAATGATCGGAACTACTACATAGCTTGGGCTTCAGGCCAGGGGGTTCCTCTGGGCAGTGTTTGGTAGTCTGTCATATGGCGATGCCCTTGAACGATTTCGTGAAGAATTTTCGCATTCTACGCATCCCTGACTACACTTTCGGGCAGTGCGGGGTGTGCAAGGTGTGTCGCTCGTGACCCCGATCGCGAATTTGATTGGAAGTAACGCCTCTGGTCCGCCCCGAATGCCACTAATATCTTAGCACCGACCGACGTGAAGTAGAACGTTCAGATGTGGCTGACCGATCACGTCGGGAGCTGTCACTAACTTCACATATTCTGGCTGTGCTCATGGTTATCATGTGTTCGACTAGTGGCAATGCAGCATGAGTAGATTGTTCAAGCAATGGCGAATTCAACATTGATCAGTGTTATAATGGTCCATACTTTGGCCGGACATACCCACTGCTTGAAGCACTGGATATAGTGGCTTTCGTTTAAGTTGTTCCTCGGTATGGCTTTTCTACTGGTAAAGGTACAATGATTCATCTGGTTCCTACTGGCACAGGAGTCCTATTCCGTATAGCGTCAGTTCATCAGGGCGTGTTCTGACTGTCGCAATTGCATCGGGCTCGTAAGTGCGGAGAGTGGCGGTGTTGTAGTCAATCGCTGACAGTACGCATATCAGGTGACTCGTCTGGAAGGCTGCACCGAGGCATGCAACATGTGCTGATCATAAAATCTTGGGACAAGGAGGATGCCAAGAAGGTTGAGTGAAGTCTATGGCGGTCCGTCTGGGTGAAAGGATTCGCCCTTCATTGGGTTTTCTGATGATGTCCTGTACATATTTGTGCGTGCCTTCTGTGGGTCGAGTATATGAACCAGAGCCTCCCGTTGGGTCATTGGTTACCAAGCAACTCGAGACTGATTTCGCATTTGTTTCACTACTTGCAACTTGAAGCTGCAACTGTCCAGTGAGGTCGAGGCCGCCCAGCTATGATCTTGAGTGTAGAACATCTACCTGGTTTGACCAGAAGACATCTGTAATGGGGAAGGAACGATGCACAGAGAATGTGCCTTGGCCTGGGATGTGAAAACATGGGACGGAAGTATTAGAAGGGAGAACATTTGACTCTGCGAAACCGACCAGCAAAGGTAGACAAGATACATGATGGTCACGAAACCGCAATACAAAGACTTGAACTCGCCATCTAGGTGTCTTATATCAATGTAACATAGTCGAAGTGCCATCAGAATCTTTCCTTAATTCTGCCACCTACCATACTGGCAGAACATGGTTCCGCCAGTTTCGTGCCCACGACGCTAGAGCCTGCTGCGCGTAATGTGTGTTATTCTGCCTTTCCTAGTCACGGTGTTTCAGTTTGATACGAAGTCGGTACGTTCGGGATACATGACAGACGAAACAAATCCCTTGAAACTGATTCCAAATCTGAAACGCGCAGCAATGGCGTAAAGACTGCCGAAAGGAAGAAAGAGTGTATCTGCTGCCCAAGTCTTACCCTATGTTCGTCTTCGAGAAGACAAGAAGTGAGCTTATTTGAAGAAGAAAAAGAAAGCAATTTGCACGGTTAATGGTTAGATAGAGGAACCGTGATGTCGCAGAACAAAGTTCAAACGGCAAGAACCGGCGTGGACGAATCACTCACATCAAAGATTTTGCCGGTCGGTGTTCTAAATCGGCAGATTGATCAATCTAATACTTAGGTTTAAATAGTTGCAAGTACTGTTGGATCGCTGTCCGTTTCATACTTGTCCAAAGCCAAGATGACACCTACTCCGCTGCCTGCAACACTCTCTGGCAATATGGACACGCTGATGATCGATAACTTCGACTCGTTCACGTGGAATCTCTACCAATCACTCTCACTTCTCGGAACACAGGTCACTGTCATCCGTAATAATGCACTCACTGCAGACCAGCTTCCCCTTCTCCGTATCAACCGGCTTATAATCAGCCCGGGTCCCGGACACCCAAAGACTGATTCAGGTGTGTCAAGAGAGGCGATCAAGTATTTCGCAGGTAAAGTCCCAGTTATGGGTGTGTGCATGGGTTTAGAGTGTATCGTCGATGTATATGGTGGTGAGATCGGGTCAGTCCAAAGTCGTCACGTTTCTTCTATACAAAAATAACACATCACCCCCTTCAGTTATGCTGGAGAAATAAAGCACGGAAAACTGTCCCCCATCATCCATGACGGTCGCTCTATTTTCCTCTCCCTCCCACAGTCTATCCAAAGCACCCGCTACCATTCCCTCTCCGCATCTCTTCTAAGCCTACCCCCCTGTCTCATGGCCACCAGTGCCACTTCTGATTCGGGTGTCATAATGGGTGTCCGTCACCGCACCTATGTTGTCGAAGCCGTACAGTACCACCCAGAATCTATATTATCAGAGGAGGGTGAAGGTCTCCTCAAGAACTTCCTATCCTTAAGAGGGGGGACTTGGGAGGAGAACCCCCACGCTAAAGTAAACGACCCAGAGATGCCGCCCTTCCCATATGACGCTCTCATAGACAGGTCCAAGTCTATCACCACAGAAGATGCCAAGTCCTCCGCCCCTTCCATCCTCACAAAAATCGCACAAAAACGCACCTTCGACGTCGAAGCATTGTCCAATACCCCGGGGCTCACCCTCCCAGCTCTGAACGCACATCTCTCCCTGCACCTTGCACCTCCACCGATATCCCTCTCCCAGCGGCTGCTCCAAGTGCGCAACGGCATGGCACTACTCGCCGAAATCAAGCGCGCATCACCGAGTGCTGGTCCAATTGCTCCACACACATCTGCCCCGCACACGGCACTATCCTACGCCCTCGCCGGTGCAAGCGCAATCAGCGTGCTCACAGAACCAACATACTTCCACGGCCACCTCGAGGACATGCGAGCTGTCAGATTAGCCATAGACGGGCTAGATTCCAGGCCCGCCGTGCTCAGGAAAGACTTTGTTCTCAGCGAGTATCAGGTCGTAGAGGCCCGCCTGGCTGGCGCAGATAGTGTCCTTCTTATCGTGGCTATGCTGGGCAAGGACAAGACACGGGCACTACTCGAATATAGCATGACTCTCGGAATGGAACCTTTGGTGGAAGTGAACTCCCCATCCGAACTTCACATTGCGCTCGATGTCGGGGCCAAGGTCATTGGGGTGAACAACCGCAATTTACACTCCTTCGCCGTTGACATGAGCACGACCTCGGGCGTCGCAGAAGTTCTGGAACAAAAAGGCAAAACTGGAGAGGTCATTTTGTGCGCGTTGAGTGGCATCAAGAGCCCCGTTGACGTGCGGGCGTATAGGGAGCAGGGGGTGAAGGCTGTCCTAGTCGGTGAATCACTAATGCGAGCAGAAGATAAGGGCAAGTTTATAAGACAATTATTGGACTGGGATGAGCTTGTTCCAAAGTCTCCTTCATCCCAAATCTCAAAATCAACCTTCCCTACTGCACTCGTAAAAGTCTGCGGCATTCTCACCCCATCCGAAGCCCTCAGCACAGCAAACGCCGGTGCAGACTTCCTTGGCCTCGTCTTCGTCCCCAGTTCAAAGCGCCACGTGAACATGCACATTGCGCGTGAGATCTCTTTGGCTGTGCGCAACGCTTTCCCACTTTCTGATTCCGATGAGGATGAGGGTACAGACGAAACTCTGAACCTGCCCCTTCCGTGGTTCACATCACACACTCACGCCTCCTACATTCCGTCGCCCACGCGAAAGACGCGTCCCCTCTTAGTTGGTGTCTTCCAGAATCAGCCCCTGCGGTACATCCAGCGGGTTGTGCGCGACGTGGGCCTCGACATGGTGCAGCTGCATGGCTCAGAACCCATCGAGTGGGCTAGGAGCATCGGGGTCCCGGTCATACGGGTGGGCGGGGTGCCTCCTTCCGCGCCAGAGTCTGTTCCTGAGAATGTAAGCGGGGGGAACGAGGCTGAGGAAACTCACACCACCCCTCTTCCATCTTTGGATCCCCTCGCGACCCTCACGACCCCTAGATACCATCATTTCATTCTGCTCGACACCACTTCCTCTGCTCAGTCCTCGTCTCCCAGTGGTGGTACGGGCAAAACTCTCGACTGGGCGCTCGCAGCGCGTCTCGTCAAGAAAGGGGAGGTGCCTGTCATTTCTCCGGACGTGAGGGTAAACGCATCCCCGAGTGGCGCTGTGAATGGTACGGGGGAACAAGATGTCGATGAACAACCCACAGGCACGTTCCCCCTCCCTCTCATCCTCGCTGGTGGGCTCAAACCCTCGAATGTGCGAGAAGCGATTGCGCGTGTGCGACCGTGGGTAGTAGATGTGAGTGGGGGGGTCGAGCGTGATGGGGTCGATGATGAGCTTGAGAGAGTGGGAGGGAGGAAGGACGAGGAGAAGGTGCGTGCGTTTGTGAGGGCTGCTAAGGGGATGGATTAGGGTGTTTTGTTTGGGAAGTGGGAGTAATGATAAATTAATTATCTTTGGAATTTCAATGTGTATATCTGTGTGGTTTGGATGTTGTACTCATCTATTAGGGTGGAATAAGACACTAGATGGAAACCTGGTTCAAGAGCTTGATGGGATAGATCTTGGAGCGTCGCAGGTCATTGGGAAAGCATGGGTTTTGTATCGGTAGTCCTTGTGCTGGCGGAGGTTGCTCAATTGAGCATTTGTCGAGTATCAGGCATGTCGAATTAAGCATATCAGACTTCTTGAAGAAAGCTAGCAGACGCATTGGCATGCCGTGGAGATCGCCGTAAGCCATCGGTATGATATTTTCTACCTCGAGAAATTCTCTCAGAATGCAGTAGGTAAGTTCGATCCGGTCGAAGTTGGGGTATGAACGAAAGTCAGTCGAACTTGAGGGATCCGAGTGGTATCATCGCATGCAAGTATGACATCCTCTTCCAAATCATATGGCGCCAAGCCAGGGACCCGCACCGTGGCTGCGGCACATGTGTTCGGCTTGCATGCCATCTAGAAAGAATGATTCTCGTACCTGTTTGTGAAAATCGAATGTTTCGGGAATGCTGGCATACAGTTCGTCATCGCTTGATAGGAATGAGCAAAGTTCTGAGAGGGCACGATCGTGGTAGAATGAATGTTATGCACGACAGGATGCACGGACTCTTTCAAACTTGAAGAGGACTTTTTAGTCTGAGTTGACTGCATAATGCGATAATTAGCAAGAGACGAGGATATAAGAGGATGCGCCTACAGTTTATGCATCATCTAGTTCGCGCTCAATCTACAAAGGTGAACAGTGTGGACATATTGTGGCTATGGATTTCAAGCAATTAAGCAGCCTTCAGGATCTGCCGAGTTAGTTGTAGGATATTAGGGCATGTCATAATACGCGCTATGGATCGTGCTGCTCGCAAATATATGTACCTTTGTGGTGAAGAACTTGAATGGAACTGCTTTGACTGACGATTGTCATAACTTGCTTCACCACGACAGTCTTGGGGGCACACAAAGCAGAGTCCTATTAGGAGAAAGAAAAATGTAACTATACAAGCTGAACTACAGACACACCTGCCAGATTGCTACAGCAAAGGCTACAGTTACGAAGTGTAACAGCGACTCTATCCACATCATCTAACAACATTTGCTACCTGTTGCAGGTGTGGAAGAATCAATCGCTACAGGAATAGTGTCACTCGTGGGTCCCTTGATGGGATCAGCAGACTGCTCAAGCGACTTGCTCGAGACGATCCGGTGGATGTCTGGGGACACGTCAGTGAAATGCCGATTGATACAGAGAGTAAAAAGTACCCGATAGAATGGTTTGGAAAGCTGACTCGACATTCGATGCGTCCAGCGCCGAAGTCTCGATAAACGAGAGCTCATTCTCCGCTGTCAGATAGCCAGTACGTAGCCATTCAATCAGTCAGTTCATGTAAGACATACCTGCAAATGACTTTGCTTCCTCGGTGGGAACTGCCCTCAAGTGTTTCAAGTCACTCTTGTTTCCAACGAGCATGATAACAATGTTGGAATCGGCGTGATCCCGGAGCTCCTTCAACCACCGCGTCACGTCGACGTACGTTGCATGTTTAGCAATATCATACACTAACAGAGCACCGACGGCACCACGGTAATAGCTGTGGAAACATTAGCCTAGACTACAACTGCGAAGAGCGACTACGTACGCGGAAGTGATCGCGCGGTAACGCTCCTGGCCCGCAGTATCCCATATCTGTGCTTTCACTGTCTTACCGTCAACAGTGATTGAACGGGTCGCAAACTCGACACCAATTGTTGATTTCGACTCCAGGTTGAATTCATTACGAGTGAATCGTGAGAGAACTGAATGATGTATGAGCGGTCGTCGAGCGTCCCCTGATCAGTACACTATTCCTTACGATTTCTGTAGGTTATTGTGAGCTAGGAAACGATAAACGGAACTTGAACCATTCTTACGATTTGCCGACTCCAGAGTCACCAATTAGAACAACCTATGGAGCGGAAACTGGTAAGTGCCGTATAAACTACTGTCAAATCATTAATAGACTACGAACCTTGAAGAGAAAATCATAATCAGCCATATCGAGTTCTTGCGTTGAGTGGTTTAAAAAGCTCTATGTACGAAGGTGTTGAAAATCACAAGTGGTCGCAGTTCGAAACTGACAGCTTTGGCTGCCCTGCAACTCTAGTTTATTATTTCACAAGGAGCGCTATGAAGTTGTCGGCAAGATGTCGGAGTAAGCTGAGTTTGATTGTGTGCCGAGCTGCCAGCTCTCTACTGTTCACTCTCCGTGACAGGAACAGCCATCCTGCGCGCTCAAAACCATCTCTATATACTGATCCCTCCACCTCTTGTGCCCTGAAGATCTGACGATCCACAGTTCCTTGCTACGGAGACCAAATCACAGAGTTACTGAGTCGCAAGCGGAGTCCTCGCGATGAAAGTGACGAGCAGCAAGTTGAGACAACACCTTGACCCATCATGATGGACTCGGTCTGCGATCGAAATTTCTTGCTCCCAAGTGTTACAGATCATTGCGTGTAGCAGTGCACAAGACAATATCATATAAACCCGCTGTCGGCAGGTTTCGAACTGGTACCGTAAGCTAGGCTGGGCTTCAATCAACATTTGATTCAATCCTTCGCTTTGCAAAAAAATTACATCTCGAAATTCTAGAATTTACAAGCTAGCATGTATCGTACATCGATGGTGGGGGGCAATGTGTTTGGAATCACCGAAAAGTGATCGTAATAAACTGAGCATATGAAGAAACTAAGGAGGGATAATTCTGCGAGGAACCTTATCAAGGAAAAGGGAAGACTAGCATGAGTCTGAAAAAAGCAAAGAGAATTAGTATACTACAAACGCGGCGAACAAACGTCGTCAAAAGGATGCATACAAAGACACGCATTATTGTAAAACACCTCTACACTTTCTTATATCCTTTTCGAACGGACCAGCCATGTGATGATACAACCAACACCAAACACAGAACCAACTCGGTAGCGAATCAAACTTCTTCGACCGAAGTTGCAGATCACCAAGATTAAGCAGCGCCCATAATCCGCTGTACTTCCTCGAGACTGTTGTTCACCGAGTCCACGAAGCAGTTGATAAGGGGCTGGAAATCGCCTTCCCAGGCCTATAGGAGGTCAGCATTGCCTAGTGTGGGTAAGAGTAGCAGGGAAGTAGTGTATGATATGAAATGACAAGATAATCGAAAAGTTGACAGAACAGGACGGACCAGCGCGCGAGAAAATTGCAAAACACCAGAATAAAGCAAATTGACGATACGGTTCAATAGAAATGGAATGAACTCCGATCCGTAGAAAACGCTCACAATGTTCAAGGCATCATAATATACACTCCTCAATGATGGAGTGATGCAGAGCGGCGGGAATCCGTGACGCATCAGCGGGATGGACGAGATGAGGAGTGACATGCGACCATTTCCGTCCTTTGTCCACATCAGATCAGGGAATGAGAAAGAAAGAAGAAAAACAAACATCGAATGGATGACATCTAACGAAAGTGACATGAAGCCAAGCAGCTGTCGCAAATGGGTTCCTCCAGCGTGCAATGTATTGCTACATCTTACCATCAGTACCCCAGTCGACACAAATCGCCATACAAAGTCTCATGGATAACGCCCACTCACCTTCCCCATCCGACATATATACTCCAGCTGCTGGTCCACACGCTCGGCAGGGCAAAATGCGAGATTATACTGCTGACTACGTCTCACCACCGATTTCTGTGTTGTTTGGCGGGTGAACCCTGCATTGATATAATGCATGCCTCCGACCATCGGGTCATTGATCTTCACTTTGGATGTGCGCATCAGCTTGGCGTGTACCGCTTGTATCAGTCCAGGGGTTAGGAGCTCTGGCCGCTCGTGGCACGGAATAGTGGCAGAGAAAGCCTGGGGCGGGTTAAACAGCTTGAACGAGGATGATAAGATGGAAGATGGCTTACGTCTTCCAGGTCAATCAGCGCTTGAACGATGGCCTCAGGGTCCTTAAGATCGCTTCTAGCATCGCATCGCACTAAGTGCGGGGCAAATCCCCAATGAGTGAGTGCATCTGTAGACTGGGTTGACAAAAGCATTAATGCTAGAACTGCTGTTTCAACCGCAACGCCACTTCTGCGTTTAGTTGTCCACGGTTAAGCAACTTACCTCACCAGCCAAGTGGAAGGTGCCCTCGAGGTAATGTGCCTTGATCCAAATGTAGTTGAGGTACTGCCGTTGGTATGGACTCGTGCGCCACGCCGCTAAGATATCGGCTGATGCTGGTGGGAGCATAGGCCAATTGAAAGGATTAGCATGCTCGCGCGCGGGCTTCCAGCGTTGGAAGAAAGTTAGAGAACCGGTGCTGCGGGCTATTAAGTGGTGAGTATCGGGTTGTTATGACACGCGCATGCAGGGTCACACCTTGTTGTTCTGTATCACCTTGCGCTAACATCCGCACTGTCGACACAAATTGGGCAAATGCCGCGCCGTTCTGGCTAGTGATCCCATGTAGAACCTGCATTGAAAGAGAAGAACCAAATGGCAGAAAAAATAAAAATATATGATTGGGGAAAATGTGAAAATGGCAAGGTACAAATGGAAAAGCAAATCAATAAAATGGTTTAGCCCCAGCCCACAGATACCACCGAAATACGTGCCTCATCGTAGAGTGGGAGAGCAGTACTGAGGGACCCGCCGGCCGCACGTACGTCGGCAACCCGCACTTGGAAGAAAGGAACGGGGAATTTAGGAAGGTAGTAATCTTCCCAGATGAGGGCTAGCGCGCGGAGATGGCGTTCGATCTCGTCCGGGTTGGTCGCAGATTGAAGATTGTGGAGGAGCTCAGTGAGAACAAGCGCATCTTCGTCGGGCACACAACCAGGAATTTCCTTGAGTTACACGATAGCAATCAGAGTGAATCAGATAATAAGGGCGGATGGATATGAGATTGGTTTCAGTAGGAGGACAAGGGTCACATGCACGACGATTTAGGCGAATAGAAAAGACGAAAACAATTACGTGAGAGTCATCGATGGGGGCGATGGCGATTAGACTCACGACGAGCTCTGGAGTACTGCTGTAATCCCAGCCCGGAATGTGTATCGGTGCCAGCTGAGGTGCATGAAATTTAACACGGAAGTCAGACTCAGGGTCTACGTCCATCCTGAGATGGATCAGTACCCATCACTAATTCAGAGGCGAAATGTGCTCACATAGTGTGTGTACTGAGAACGGCTGCACTTGTACCAAATAAACTGGAAGTGAGGGACAAATGGGACAAATCATATTCTGAATACCAGTAGTCAAATCAATTAATATTACCTCGAGTCGAGCAATAACTTGTTTTGGAGGGTGGTCCGTGACTGGGCGATAGCTTTGTGTGAAACTCTGGATATGCTTGATAAGGGAGGTCATGGGGTTCCAGGGTCTTGTTTGCGAGAACTGGGTTGCTCTAGCCCAGGCCCGGCCAACAAGAAGGATTCGGATCATGGAATCATTAGAATAGGCGAAGAACAATTGCTATGGTTAAAGCCTCGTGGCAAAGTGTGTTACATTACCAGTGTCTCACCCTTTGATATATCTAGCCGCGCTGATCATGTCATCATTCTCTGTACTAGAGGCGCGTAGAAACCGCGCAGAAATCATAAAAAAAGGGTATCTGTAATCCTACATGGCTAAACCCGTAATCGATCAGCACATGCCAGACACGAGGATGAGTCGTCTTCGAATCAGCTTCGCTTCATCCTATATGAGTTATGGAAGAGGTAGAGGAACGAAATAGGCCGCTGGCAGCTTGATGACTAAGGTACTGCCCTTATATATCTGTATCTTCCCGCGCTTTCAGATCCGTACAAATGGCAAATCCCGGACATATCAATTTTACACAAGTTTTTGAACTTTCTACAGTGTGCTACATCAGTGAATTCATGAGTCTGTGATATTGTAACTATGATAGCTATAGTCAGGTATAATTCTGCTCCTGCAAAATATGGGTATTTAGACACCAAAAAAAATTACTTGTTGATACATAGACATGAACATCTACAAATTTAGGGTACCCTGAGGTATTCATGGCAAGGGCATAACACAGTGACATGACCGTAAGCATATCATTGTAGTGTAATGGTGCCCCAAAAGTTGACTATTTTCATTTCTCTTATTTCAGGTGTTAACTCCAAGACCATATGAGAGTTTATCATGCAAAGTGGACTTAGCATTGGATGTAAAGTGTTCTTCGTCACGTGACATTGTCCATCACAGCCTAGAAGGGTTGGTAGGGTAATCATGTCCAATTTATTGTGCACTCACATTGTCACTTATCGTCCTTTTGAATTACAAAGCTATATAAGGGTTTCCCATGGAAAATTACTTTGGCACTGAACTTCAAATCTAGAATAACATAGAGTTTGTGAATTCTTTTAGCATGGCACCATTATGGGCCAGTAAGAGATGATATGTAACTCATGTCTACCTTGCAGAGCATTCTCATTCCCCCTTCTTTATATTCCAAACTATGTTGTGATTCAATGCAATATATCTAAGATAGATTTAGAGCAAACAATCAAATAATCTGTGCCAATCCTCAACATCTTGATTTGTCTTTTTGGGTGAGTTGTGTTCACCTTAGCTATGACTTGCAATTTCTGTCCAGAAGGGTGCTCCTTTCATCTGTTTCCACATGAACTATCTTGTTGGCAATACAACTAGATGATTGGCCTGGGAATGGGTTTAATCAACTGCTAAAAAAATCCAATATTACACACCTTGCCACTCTTCCCATGTTCAACTATGCAATGAATTACTATGTGTTTCAATGATTTACTAGTATATGAGAACATCGATGACTTGAATGGTGGTAAAAGAAGGAAGGTGAAAGTTAAGTTAATGTTCCCTGATGTTTCACTGCAGTTCGAAATGAGTTCGGATCTCTCTAAGTCACTCAAAAATGAAGGAAACTACATAAATATTATCACTAAGAGTCGAACATGTTTCTAGAAAATTTTGAGTAGTACTATAGCCTAGTAGTACATGCACCATAGTTGTCCAATGCCCCCTGATGGCGGAAAATGCCAGAGATAAAATCTTTGTCCAAATCAGGATGTTTCTCTTAAACACAATCACTCAAACAACAAAGGTAAGACTAATTCATTCTGGATTCAATTTTATACCTACCACTACAGTGCTACAATGAACAACTGCATTGATGGTAACAGAGGAGTACAGAATGGAGATGGAAACAGAAACCAAGATCACCAGGTGCATTGAGTATTTTTCAACAATCATAGGCAGCTACTCACCAACATCCTACAGGTTCCTCAATGCCATTCGCAATTCACACCAAGGCCTCGGAATGTGACATTTATGATGACCAAATGGCAGCTCGTAAGTAACGACTCATTTGTCAGTTACAATCTGACATTTTTGAAGGAATTAATATATGTTACATGGGCCGCTACATGAATCTGCATGTGTCAACGACTCTACCATCCAGACCTACCATTTCAGCCCACTCCTCTGCCTCTGGTTTGGTCAGACAAAATGTGTGCGATGATGATACTCTGGATTTTAAGGGTGTGCCAGGTGTTTGAGATGGAAATGCAGGAATTGGAGGATCTCCTGGGACTTTGAGAAGCACGTTAGCGCTTCTAGGTAAGCCCATTTGAAACTATCAAATTTTGGATGGACTTACAAGTCTCAGACCATACACATAAAGAGGGAAGTAAGTTATAAGAGGCTGAGAATGAGGTCAGGCGGTTGCAGATATTAGACACATGCACAATGTAACACCAAGTATGAATATTCTGTGCAAGAACAGTGAATGGATCACGGCTACAGACTCACCAGTGTGTTTTGACCTGCTAAAAATGCCTCAAATGAGTTTAGTTTGATTTTTAGGCTATGCAGACCAGGCAGGTGGGTCTTCACTTGTATTGCTGAAGTTGGGTGATGGCGATAGCCATGGCAAGAGGAGCTGGGATCTGTATCATTTGACATGAAAGGTGAGAAATACACTCAATAGCAGGTCAGTGTGGATGAGGGTGTCAACCGTTGATGACTTCATGATGTCTGAGGTATGGTCCAATAGCTCAATTAAATGGAGTGTCCACGCTGACCTCAGGTATTTTCACATTATCAAATCCTCTTGTCAACGTAGTTGGGTGATTAAAGATAGGGTGGGCATATCAATTGAGTGGCCACCAACATCCCAGACATATGTTTGAGTTTATCAAGAACGACGATAAAGTAGGAACACTATGGTTGATCCTCAGTCATGGGAGACTTGTGATCGCTTTCATCTTTATCTGGAATTTCAGTTGATGCTCATGATATCTCCTCCTGCCGCATGAATCCAGCGTTCAGGAGGATAAAGTATAAAGACAAGGGGTGTGGGCATGAACGTCAGGACCAATGCTTTGAAGACAAACATTGAGAATGCTCTTGAGATGAGAATGCCAGCAGTGAGCCCAATGTTGAGCATGATCAATTCGACAAGACTAAAAAATGTCAGCAACTAGATAAGGCAGGGGAAAAAACTAGTCAACAAACCCTTTGCAACTCATCAATGATCCGACTGTGCTTATTCTCCCCAACTCATTAGATATATTTGTGTAGTGATCATACATGCAGTGTATTTGCCAGCAAAGTCTGGACATGATTGTAACAGTAAATCCTCAAATTATGCCTGCAATAAGAGTTCGTAAATGATCGATGTGTGTTACAAGAACATCTAGACGCTTGGGCCCCTACTATTTTCCTCCTGATCCTCCTCGTCTCAGCCCTCGCATCATACCCTTACCCCAACCTTACCCTTGTCATCCTCGTCATCCTCGCATTCCCTTTCGCCCTCTACCTGTCGCTTCAGCAAAGCTAGTACATTTGGCCGGATCCTTTCGCTGACGAAGCATACCCATGCTCCGTTTCACCACCTGACTGATCCTGCGGACAGTCCCCTTGCCCTTACCGTCTGGACGGTAACCTATGACACGATGCATGACGCATCCCCTTTGCCCTATTTTCCTTTCTTGATCTCTGACTCGGTGCGCAGTCGCACATGCGACTTATACTTAGATCCGCAGTTGCACGATCGTGCCCCTGCGTGTTTCACTTCTCATTCTGATCTTTGACTCACTTTCTTATCCAGCACGTTCTACCTAGATCGAACGTGCCTTCCTATTATGGTCTTACCCTTTACCGATTGCCTCTCCCGGTAGTACGAGTTATCATCCACTAATACGTCCCCTGTCCTCTATATAAACTCGCTACCATGTACCATATTCCCTAACTTGAATCTACTTGGTTCTTGACCTCCTACTCTCACCAGAGTGATCCTTCTGCCTCGCCAGCAGTCTATATTCTATCTTCTTATCTGCTCTTCGCGGATAAGCCTATAGTCTCGACCTTTGCTCATCGACTTCGTCGACGAACAAAGCCCCTGTTAACTAGTCGGACTTCTGTCCTTCTAATTAACGACGATCCTTACGATTAACCTTCGGGTGTCGTAAGCCTAGGCCGATATAGCTTATCGTCTCGCACCCGCGTGACATAAGCTACCCGATTTGGACATAGGCGTCAAATCAGTACTTGCAGAAGACACGCCAAGTACGACCCCTAACCTTGGGCTAGCCCAAGGACGTCCACAGACCGTTGACGACACAGGCTCTGTTTGAGCGTCGCCAACAGATACCATCCAAGTCATAACAATGTGAGTCATGGTTAGCAGGACAAACCATTGTTAAGGTCAGTATTTAAGCAAAAGAGCGTGATACCCCCATACAAGCTCTATGAAGTCATTCCAATGGAGTTGGCAGAAGACGGCCTTGCCGTCAAATGTGGTGTTAATAGCTTCAAGCTGGTTTTACCTAAAGGATGTCAGCCAAAACATGCCAAAACACGTCTTTTAAGAGTCAACACATTCTTATCATGACCAGTACAATGACTAGTGGAGTAGAGGGAGTGCATGGTGCATCCAGAGCTGAGCATCAGGGCAATGTGACCAGTTGCAATGTTGAGGGCTCATCAAAGCCCTCCCAGAAGTCAAGCACAATAAAGATTTTCACTGATATGTCAGCATATTCTGACCCAAGTTGGCCATCGACATTAACATTTTCTGGCTTGAAGACACCCCTAAAGCCAGTAGGCACAGGTGATGTAAGAATGGAGCTGTAGCCAACTCACTGATGGGGTTGAAGAAAGCCATTGTCCCAGGTGCAGTTTACTGGAGACAATTATCAAAACTCAAAAAGGGATAACATACAGAAAGTATCAAGGGAACCAACACAATGTCCATAGTGTTGAGCAATGGTTTCTGGGGCTAAGTATGCAAGGATTCCATGAGTTTTCTGATGACAGAACCTTACCAGGATTACTATAAATTTAACATCAAAAGCACCTATAAGGATATGTCGAATCAGAATGCAGCTTCATTGCATCTGATAGGATAATTTCAGTGAAGGGTACAAATCAGATTGAGTAGTATGGTTGAAAGACATACAGCGGATGACACATGTCCTTATGATAGTATCTATGTCTTATCCTGCATTTTGGGAGTTGGATCAAAAGAATCCACACAAACGGCCCTCTATAGCACTGAGCTCATAATATATTAAGTTAATGTCAAACATATCACTTGAACACAAAATATTTGATAAACAGAAACTCAGCTTGCACATCAATCATGCACGCTCAACTCCCTGCCATGAAATTTTGACTGTCCTTTCTTGCCTGTTCAGGTTCTGCCATTCTCATACATGTGGAACAAAAATGAGGTCATGGACTCTGGAGGCGACAAGCCTGTTGGCACGGTGTTACCAATCAACCATGGGAAGTGTAGTAGACAGATTATGCTTCTGCAGCTGTCATCCACTTATGATAGTATTCAAGTTAGCTTTCATACTATGGGCAATTGAGTCACACATACATATCTATGGATACATCCCTGCCAGATGTGCTCAGCACAGAAAAAAATGAGTGAGTGGAGGCATGGTCCAACTTATCCGACATGTGCCAGTGTTACCTTTGTTTGCTGGTGCTACTTAGAAAACACAATGATTATGTAAGGGTCAACACAGTAGAGTGCAGATATTGCGGTCGCTGTGTTTTTTGAGATTCAGGCTCAAAGGATGCTAAGAATTTGAACATTCACCTTAGCAATATCTAAGCAGTGATGTGCAGATCCTTTGGTTGGATGTGGATAGGCTGAATATACACGGTAGAGCGCAAATATTGCGGTAGCTGCATTCTTTCAGAATCGTGCTCACAGGCTGTTACAAATCTGGACAATCTCCAGAGCACTGTTCAAGTTCCAATGCACAGATCCTTCAGTGTAATGTGGATAGGCTGAATATACACAGTAGAGTGCAGATATTGCGGTTGCTGTGTTTTTTGAGATTCAGGCTCAAAGGACACTACGAATTTGAACATTCACCTTAGCACTGTCTAAGCAGTGGTGTGCAAATCCTTTGGTGTGATTTTGGAAAGTCGAGGCAAGACATAGGCTGTTTGTTGCTCACTTGGTGAACACACCTTGGCTAGTGCGCAAAGGTAACACTTTTTTGCACAAATTCCCAATTGATATATGGTAGATGATCTCTAGATATCTAACACATGATGTGTTAAAATTTAAAGTGGGACATATTAACTCAACCATTAGCTTTGCCAGACAACAATCTGCTCTCGCTCACTTGGTGGACAACTGTTGTTCTCTGAAAGATCACATCTTCTCCTTTCGGTTTTGAAATCGCAAACCTTACTTCTGATGTGGTTGTTGTTGATGCCTCTAGCTTGATAATTAACTGTAGTTCCATCTTGCCATTAAGTGCGAGGTCGAGCAACATACATATCTTTTTCCAATGATAAACTTGTGTAAGAAAATAAGCAACTCTCCTTTGTTACAAGAACATCTAGACGCTTGGGCCCCTACCATTTTTCTCCTGATCCTCCTCGTATCAGCCCTCGCATCATACCCTTACCCCGACCTCACCCTTGTCATCCTCGCATTCCCTTTCGCCCTCTACCTGTCGCTTCAGCAAAGCCAATACATTTGGCCGGATCCTTTCGCTGACGAAGCATACCCATGCTCCGTTTCATCACCTGACTGATCCTGCGGACAGTCCCCTTGCCCTTACCGTCCGGACGGAAACCTATGATATGATGCACGACGCATCCCCTTTGCCCTTTTCCCCTTTATGATCTCTGACTCGGTGCGCAGTCGCACATGCGACTTATACTTAGATCCGCAGTTGCACGATCGTGCCCCTGCGCGTTTCACTTCTTATTTCGATCTTTGACTCACTTTCTTATCTAGCACGTTCTACCCAGACCGAACGTGCCTTCCTATTATGGTCTTACCCTTTACCGATTGCCTCTCCCGGTAGTACGAGTTATCACCCACTAATACGCTTCCTGTCCTCTATATAAACTCGCTACCATGTACCATATTCCCTAACTTGAATCTACTTGGTTCTTGACCTCCTACTCTCACCAGAGTGATCCTTCTGCCTCGCCAGCAGTCTATATTCTATCTTCTTATCTGCTCTTCGCGGATAAGCCTATAGTCTCGACCTTTGCTCATCGACTTCGTCGACGAACAAAGCCCCTGTTAACTAGTCGGACTTCTGTCCTTCTAATTAACGACGATCCTTACGATTAACCTTCGGGTGTCGTAAGCCTAGGCCGATATAGCTTATCGTCTCGCACCCGCGTGACATAAGCTACCCGATTTGGACATAGGCGTCAAATCGTACTTGCCGAAGACACGCCAAGTACGACCCCTAACCTTGGGCTAGCCCAAGGACGTCCACAGACCGTTGACGACACAAGCTCTGTTTGAGCGTCGCCAACAGATACCATCCAAGTCGTAACATCCTTTCCTGTATAAAATCAAATATGACCATGTGATGACTGATAACAGGATTGTGCTGATGCTTGTGATTATGTACGATATATTGCTATCTATGTCTTTCTAATTTCTCCACCAGTTCTCTGATGTACCAGTACCTTTCACACCACTGGTACATTTCACACTTGTGCTAAAACTTCATCAATTATTATTATTTTGTCCTGCCACTTGAGCCATGCATTAAGAAGCATGTATAGAAGTATAATACAAAATTACAAAGAGATATGTGAAGTGTGTAAAACCTGGAGATAGATTCAGTCAAAGAAATGATACAGTTGTACTGAGAAACAACTTTTGTACCAGGTCCAGTGCAAAGAATTCACCAAGGATTGCCTGTATATATAATATCATCTTAATCAGCCAGGTATCCTGCATGAAATATCTCTACAGAAGGGAGTGATTGGACTAAAATTCCATGTTGCAAAGGGGATTTTGTGCAAAACTGTTTTCAAGTGTGACAATGTGTGACAGCTTGTGTCAAAGATGCACACACGACATGTGTCAGTCACACTGTGAAATGTACTGCATTTGTGTGACATTCAAGCACTCCATACTTTAAATCATCGAGCATGTTCAACATCACGAAAAAATCATTCTTTGCATTGGTAGTACTATTTAGATATCTAATGTGAATGCTGGATACTCAAATTGTCTCAAATAGTGGTGTACAAGCCTTAACTTGACAAGTGTGAATCTGGTGTGAAAGGTACCAGTAGTACACTGTATACCAAGACATGAGTTTGGACCTCATAATTATTAGGTCCTGTTTGGACAGCGAATATTACAATTCAATTCGAAACTCAAGAGTTGCCACCTACATCGGCAGAAACCTTGCTTGACCTAACCGTTAAGTTTTCAGACTCAGCAGTATTTTAAACATGACGTGGATAGATCAATGTAAATTGATAACATGCTGAGGGACCAAAATGAAATAAAGAGTTGTACTTTGTACTTCTACCAATTAATGTGATGTGCTCAATCGCCTCTGTACTTGTTTATGTTAGAAGCTAACACACAAAACACACTCAGTGTTGGAAGACAATGACTAATATTATAAGTACCTAACACACAAAACACGCTAAGGAGAATATAGTAAGAGACGGCAGGTCGAACAGAGACTAACAAACATACCTCAGTGTTGGAAGACAACAACTGAGGTATGATAAAACAAAACGAAACATATTATGTATGTGAGTGCACGTGATGATACAGAAAAAGGAAAATGCTAAGGACAATGATGACTATGACAATCCAACACACCCCCACAACAACATGTTGTTGTACTTTAATGTGAGGCCAGAGAGAGACCAATTTGATGACAGAGAAAAAGAGGGTGAGGGAGACATTTAGTGAAAATGTCTGCAACGTTCTTGTGAGTGGAGAGCCACTCCGGTTTAAAAGTGTTGGCTTCAATGTGTTTGCAAATAAAGTGGTAATGAAGGTCTATATGTTTAGTGTGGGTATGATTGGTGGCCTCTTCTGATAAAGCAATGGCTCCTGCATTATCGACGAAGAATCAAAGTGGCATTTCAATGGGAATTTTGAGACACTCAAAGAAGAAGAGAAGCCAGAGACCATCCTGAATGGCAGTGGTTAAGGCCATGTACTCAGCTTCAGTCGACAATAAGGCATGGGTGAGTTGCTTCTTAGATGAGTGTGAAATTGGGCCCCCATTAAAGAACCATACATATCCTGAGATAGATATACAATCTTTGGGGCAGCTGGCCCAGTCTGAGTCGCTGAATCCATGAAGTCCCGACGTCGAGGTCACACCCCCATAATGTGTGCGTATAGTCATCATCCCAGCTAGGAAACAAAGGACATGTTTTGCGGCCGCATAATGACAAGGCTCTGGAGAACTATTGTGTTGCATGAGTTTCATAACAGCAACAGTGATGTCTGGACGGGTGTACATAGCAAGGTACAATAGTTTGCCAATGAGTTTGTGAAACTCAGTGGTGAGATTTTCAATATGAGGGGTGGACATCAGTATCACGACCAAAAGGGAAGTGTGGATCCATAGGGAGCATGATGGAGTTGCAGTTGCTCATGCCATGTTTGTCAAGAAGGTATGTGATGTAGTCTGTCTGATGCATCCATAACTCGCATGTCATATGGTTGCATTCAAATTGAATCCCCAGATGTTTTGATACCGGCCCAAGGTCAGAGATGCTGAATTGTTGTGTGATTTGTTGCTTGATCTGGATGAGGAAGGGACAATTGCTCACAGCAGCGAGCCCGTCATTTACATGCCATGCAATAATGCATATCACCCATTCTCCCTCCCCAGTTGACATGATCATATACAAATACCACATAATCAGCTTCCACCCGCACAAAACCCTAGTGTGTCAGAACTTATCTCAAGAGTTCATACCAATTATAAGCGGCTTGTTTCAGACCGTAAAGTGATGATAAGAGGTAACAAATGAGAGATTCAAGAGTTGGATTGAAATGTTCAAATCCAGGCGGTTGGCACATGTACATGTCTTCGGTAAGTTTTTCCCACAAAAAGGCACATTTTGCATCAAACACGTCAAGTTCCCAGTTGTTTTGCGCAGCTAGTGCAGAAATGACCCAGATAGACATGGCCTTGGCAACAGGTGCAAATGTCTTACCAAAGTCAATGCCTAGCACTTGGGAGAAACCTTGCGCCACTAAGTGAGCTTTGTACACCAATCCACCCTTTAAATCCTCACAAAACTCGAGAACCCAACGATAGCCAATCACCTTGCGATTGGCGGGTAAGGGAACAAGCTCGTAGACACCCATCTTGGACATGAGATTGATTTCGCATTTCATGGCTGCCAGCCAGAAGTCCCGATCAGAGCAACACATGGCTTCATTGTAAGTATTGGGAGGAATCTTCATGTTATATCCTGGTGCCTGTGGATTACAGCGAGAATCACTGCGGATGGAGATGTAGGCTTGTTCGGTGACTATGAGATTTGCTAGCGCATTCGGGAAGCCTACAGTGTCCGCATCTGCAGGGATAATCACATTGTCTTCTCTATCGTCGTCTGCGAGGGGATGGGAAGTTGTAGGAAGAAGTGCCAGACGGGGCAGGATTGGAATAGGTGGTACGGGGGCATCAGGGTCATCAGCAGGCAGAACACCATGGATGTGTGCTTGTTGTAAATCTTGTTGATGTTCCAAGCGAGCTGCATTAGCAGCAATCCTCTCCTTGTATTGATGTCCCCATTCTGTAGCTTGGAGAGTTCTACCAGATCGATGAGGAGTAGGTGCATCAGGTGTACCATGCACGATAGGAGCAATGACTGCTGGAGCTGGAGGAGGAGGAACAATTGCAGGTGCTGGAGGATATGAGATGTTGCGACGTGGAGTGATGTGATTACTGTCACCATCATCGTCACTGTCATCAGTGGAGAAGGGATGATTGTCAAGATTGTCAAATGATTTGTCGAAGATGACGTTGCAAAAGTTAAAGAACGTCCCAGTGACGGAGTCACAACAACGCCAGGTCTTCACTCCTGGGGGATATCCCATGAAGATGGCTTCCCGGGAGCGAGGTCAGAGTTTTTCCTGTAGTTCCAGTGGGATGCAAACAAAACAGTGTGCCCTGAACACCTGACAGTGAGATATATCAGGTTTCACCTTATGTAGCATCTTATATGGTGTCTTTCTTGGGGGAAGGGATCTAGATTCTGTGCGATTGAAAAGATAAGCAGGCACAGAGTGCCGCTTCCAAGAGAGCATGGTAGGTGAGCATGATCAAGCATGGCATACATTCTGCCCTCAATGGTGCATATGATGCACTCAGCCTTACCATTCTGTTGATGAGCATAAGGTGCCGATAATTGGTGGATGATTCCAGCAGACTCCAAGTCAGCAGTGAATTCATTGCTGATAAATTTACCCCCATTCTCCGAGTGGAAGACCTTCACACATAGTCCAGATTGAGTTTCCCATTTAGCGCGAATTAGATGCATGGCATCGATGGCATGGTCCTTGGACGCCAGCAATTGAAGATTCAGAATGTGCGTATGGTCATCTAGGAAAATGATGAAGTAGCATTTGTTGTGGGGCATGAGCACAGGGATCGGACCACAGAGATCAGAGTGAATGAGGTCAAGGAATTGAGATGCTCATGGGGTCTCTGAAGGAGGGTGTGGGCATCATGTATGCTTGCCCATGATGCATGACTCACACTTTGACAGGGATGAATGGGGTGCGATGGTAGCACCAGAAGCAAATAGAGGTAAATAATGAATGGCTTCGCCACCGACATGTCCAAGATGAGCATGCCAGAGATCAAGGGATGGAGCAACATGCATGAATGCTGTGATGTCAGATGGGAATGGTGGGATGTTAGGAGTGGTGTGCTCGACGATTGGGGCAGGTAGGAATTCTAAGTTCACATAGCATAGATTGTTAGCCATAGGAATAGCCCCAAGATCGGTCCCTCGATATACAAGCTCACAGTGAAGCAAAGACACTCAAAAAATGCAGTCCTAGCCCTTACTCAACATCCAACATACTGAGAGGGGATTCAGCATAGCTGAAGGTGCATGAAGACAGTTGGAGAGTCGAATATGACATCTGACGCCCCCAATGGTGAGGATGGCAACACAATCCCCCCTTCTGGACGTGGTCAAACTCCCGTGATTGGCTGTACAGACAGTTACTGCATTGGCCATAGAGTAGGACCAGAAATACGAGCAGTCTCAGTGTAAAGAGTAGATCTGGGCTGGGCTCTACTGATTGTGAGTCCCTAGTCCTGAGAGATGCGAGTATGCTTCATGTTATGACTTGGATGGTATCTGTTGGTGACGCTCAAACAGAGCGTGTGTTGTCAATGGTCGAGGACATCCTTGGGCTAACCCAAGGTTAGGGGTCTTACTTGGCGACGTGTCGGCAAGTAAGATTTGACGCCTATGTCTGAATCGGGTAGCTTACGTCAAGCGGATGCTAGACGATGAGCTGTATCTGCCAAGACTTACGACACCCGAAGGTTAATCGTAAGATCATCATTAATTAGAAGGACAGAAGTCCGACTAGTTAACAGGGGCTCTGCTTGTCGACGAAGTTGATGAGCAAAGATCGAGACTATAGGCTTATCCGCAAAGAGCAGATAAGAAGATAGAATATAGACTGCTGGCTAGGCAGAAAGGATCACTCTGGTGAGAGTAGGAGGTCAAGAACCAAGTAGATTCAAGTTAAGGAATATGTTACATGGTAGCGAGTTTATATAGAGGACAGGAAGCGTATTAGTGGATGATAACTCGTACTACCAAGAGAGGCAATCGGTAAAAGGTATGACTATAAAAGGAAGGCACGTTTGAGGTAAGACACGGGTGAGCTCTGAACGTGCGGATAAGAAAGTGAGTCAAAGATCAGAATAAGAAGTGAAACACGCAGGGGTATGATCGTGCAGCTGCGGAGCTAAGTATAAGTCGCATGTGCGACTGCGCATCGAGTCAGAGATCAAGAAAGGGAACGGGGCAAAGGGGATGCGTCATGCATCATATCATAGGTTACCGTCCGGACGGTAAGGGCAAGGGGACTGTCCACAGGATCAGTCAGGTGGTGGAACGGAGCATGGATATGCTTCGTCAGCGAAAGGATCTGGCCAGATGTACTGGCTCTGCTGAAGCGACAGGTAGAGAGCGAAAGGGAATGCGAGAATGATGAGGATGACCAGGGTAAGGTCGGGGTGAGGGTATGATGCAAGGGCTGATACGAGGAGGATCAGGAGAAAAATGGTAGGGGCCCAAGCATCTAGATGTTCTTGTAACACTTCGTCCCAAGAGACAACCTAAGAACTACCTTGATAATGCAAGGGAAGTCTTATTCAGTTACAGAGTAGACAAGATATTGGAAGAAAACCTCTTTAATGTTCATCCGTAGTTCCGAGACTACTTCCGAAGTACCAAGAAACTTGTCCGATGCGACCGAAGCTGCAAAAGTGTTGTCCAAAGTAGCACGATACCTTCTGAGGCTTGCAAAAGCTGTCCGAAGGTCAATATATGTCGGTATGTCGATGTGTCGAATAACAGTATAAGACTTTGTGAAACATCCTGTTACAATAACATTTACTCCTATTTCTTTTTCTTTTTCTTTTCTCGTAACCATGCCGCCGACTCTAGACTCACCTAGACTTGGCTATTCTCTTATCAAGCGGGCTGTCCGCACTTCTCTTCTATCTTGATTGTAACATAGATACTATCTTGCGCCGCATGGCGGTTTCACCTATCTTTGCTATCTTGATAGGTTGTACTCTTTTTCCTATCTCTGTTACTTTTCTTGTCGCGGCTACGCCGTCTCCTTTTACCTATATAAACCCCATGTACCATAGATGTATTCCTTAACTTAATCTACTGGGTTTTCCCCTTGAATCCTGATCTACTAAGGTCCTCCACCCTTAGTAGCCTGAACTCTGATTCTAAGACAGTCACTCACTGTCTTAGCCTGAAACCTTTGATTGCGGTAGAAGTGCTAAAACCACTCACCGCCTAGGCAGAAGTGCTAAAACCACTCGCCGCTGATCCTGCATAGAAGCTGCGGCTCGTGCAGAAGGAACCACCAGAACCCTCCCTTGTATTAGGAAGGCCGACGAACTGTTTGCCCGACAGGTCTATCTTGACCGGCAACAGCAGAACTATCCCAGTCGTAACAAAAGATTAAGTTCCTCACCCAGTACCTGTTTTCCAACAGTACTTTGACACCATTGATTCAATAACCGCGAACATCCTTGCCGCCGCATTCGGAAATATGTCGGGACCATCCGCCTCATCCAGTGCCGCCGCAGCAGCAGCAGCAGCTGCCGCCGCCCACAGACCAATTGAAATCAAAATCGGAACCCCACCAACCTTTGATGGCAACGAGAAGAACGCAAAAAGCTTTTTGCTCTCGGTCGCCACCTACCTTGACATCAACAGTGAAATTTATGACACTGACAAGAAATGCATTATTTTCGCCACCTCTTTCATGAATGAAAAGACGGC
>NW_024542167.1:0-108933 GCF_016758785.1 Suillus bovinus
CGAGGAGTCTGTGGTGTCTGAGGCAGGGTCAAATCCTTGATGCGATCCTTAGGGTTGAAGAAATTGCTGCCAATGGGAATCCGCCCATACGAGGTTTGCTTGCGAAGCTGGCAGCTATCATATATGAGTGTCACAGTAGACAATGATGATGTACATACAATGGAATTCGCCCAAACTTTCATTCTATTGGAGTTCAAGTCAAAATGCCAGCCTTGTGGTTCTTGAACATAGCAGCAGATTGAAGGGTGAGTTGCACAAGTACCAATCTCGTGCTCGTCGTTAAGTCTCTCCAGGATTGGTGTGATTTGATCATCAAATGAAAGCTGCGCATCATTTCAATGTCAGCAATTTCACTTGCTGTCACCATGAGCACTCACTTTTCTCCCATACAAGCTACCATCATCTTGACGTTTTTCAGGAATATCCAGAATCGGAACGGGTGTAGCTTGACATCCGTGTTTGGTAGGTCTTGGAGTTGCGAGTGCAACAATGATGATTGCGGAGTCTGGATCTCTCATTCCTCAAATCTGCTTCTTCATGGTTTCATAGCCAACAGCATCCTTCAAAGGAAGAGGATTTTTCTTCTGGAAGCTCTACTTTGTACTAGACATATCAATATTCTCCCTCTCGACATTGGCAAACACCACTATTTCATCAACAAACTGGTGCCAACTCATCTTCGGAGTGATGTTGAAAGGACCATCTGAAACAGGTGGCTGCTTCACGAATTTGTCACCCTTGGGAGTCTTGCCTCTCTCCAATACCAGTGGCTGGGCAACCTCAACATACACAGGTACGGAGAAGTCCTTTGGGCCTTCTTTGTGAGGTCGTCCACGTGAGCGAGGCTTGATAACATTCTTCGTACCAAGGTTATGAGCCTTTTTTGCACGCTTCGAAGCTTTAGAAGGCTTTGATTTCTTCCTTGCATTGGCTGAAGGATCTTCTGCCTCAGAGGTATCTGCGGCACAGTTGGAATCATATTTCCGCTTCGATAGCTTACTACCAGGGATCCGAATCTTCAGTGCAGGCTGCTTGGCATAAATTGCATCTGCCTAGGTGTCAGTTTATTCCCATCGAGTAACAAGGAGGTAGTCACAGTAACCTTTGATCGCTTGTAGCTCAGGAGCAAGCTCTAACTCCGAGTCATCGTCCCCATAGGTTTCATCACCATACTCGCCCGAGGAGTCTTCCATACCACCAAGATTACCATGTTCTTCGTCTAAAATGTTGCCAGATTCCATATGGATACCATCAACAGATTCATCATCAGAGTGTTGTGAATGAGAGGCATCCTCCTTGTCGGAGCATTCAGTTACTGTATTAGACATAATCTAATGTTCAAAAGAGTGACACTTATGCTTTTCTGCTCGACTTTGAAGGAGAGTGGTGCAAGTTTGCTGAATTTTCGATTTATTTGAATTTTCAACATTTCTACTATTTTTGAACCATTTCAAACACGTGAGTCAAGACTTTCCGGAAGGACTGTAGTGAGCCGTTCTTTGTGCAGTGGGAGTGGCTGGGCCCGGGTTATACAAAAGTGATCGTTGACAGTGTAAGTGACGAGCGGTGGGACATGAATGGAAAGAGATCCAAGAGCGTTGACAGCCGGTGCAAAGGCCTTATTTTAATGCTGGCCCTGGTGTGGTCATTTCTTCTTCATTATAACATCTGGTTTATGTTTCGTATCATCCCTAGACTAGGGTAGATATGTGTAGATCATGAAGCAATGAACGCTTCCGCTCCGAGTCGAACACGAATATCATGATTATGTAATATTAATGGTCGGGTACTACATGATCATGTTCACCCTCGTAACTGCGATGCGACGGCTCGCCGATATGAAAAACAGCACTCAAATTCGTACACGAAGTATCTGATGATTTTTGGGCTATGATATTACTAGGACGGCCCGATCTCGATGTGCCATATGGCGCTTAGTCACATCATCGTTGTGAATATTGGAGTGTCAGGGATGACAGTGCATGAGAATCTTCAACGCAGCGCCAAAATCAAATGCGTGTCCTTTCCGGCACGTAAAATCGCTACCTGTCCATCAATCAAGTGACTCCTCTCGAGTTTGAAATGCACATCTGGCTGAGGTACACCATTCAGATATAACCCATTTCCGAAGGCAAGTTGTCGTGCTGCCGCTGAAAAAGTGTTGGTCAACTTCAATAGAACCAGAGAAAGGCAGACGAACACTTTGATGAGGTAAGCCCAAATTTAGCAGCGATGTTTGGGAGCGTTATTCCGAGTAACTCGTCCTCCGTACAGAGAACGAACCGTGGGTCATTGGCAAGAGATTTCACAATATCTTTCGCGTGCAGGGTTGAGTAGTCTGTTCCAAAAAGGACGTCGGTTGCTACCCGTGCAGCCTCTAGGCCTTCCTCTGCAGGACGTGTCAGAGAGCGCAAGCGGACATCAGGCTGACCCTCACTTCCGTGTATCATCCGTGTTACTTCTTTGGCAAGAAGTTTCTGCGCCAATCGGCGTTCAGGGTGAATTTCATGGTCTCGCACAACAGCATCTATTTCTTCGGCAGGAAGCAGAGTAAACATATTGAGGTACTTCTCAACATCAGCGTCCGTTGTACGAAGGAAGAACTGTCGGCAGAATTGAGCTGATGACTAGTAATAATTAGCCTGCATACCTGATAGAAGTCTAAGTAGCTTGTGAGTTTTTCGTCAAGCCATACAGCATTCCCCGCGCTCTTTCCAAACTTCTCGCCTTGCGAGGTTGTTAGCAATGGTGTGGTCAGTGCAAAGCACCCCTCATTGTATCCAGCAGAATCTCCTTCAACTTTGTTTATGAGGTCGATGCCGGAAAGGATATTCCCCCACTGATCTGATCCACCCACTTGAATAGTACACCCCCTTGTGCGAAAGAGTTCGTAGAAGTCGTAACCCTGGAGAAGCTGGTACGTGAACTCGGTGAACGTGATGCCATTGTGTGCATTCATTCGCAATTTTACACTGTATCGTTGTCATGGACAAAGGAAATGTAGGAAGATGAAATGACGGACCTATCCCTTGCCAGCATATGATTTACGCGGAAATGAATCCCGGTACTCCGCAAGAAATCAAGAAGATTCAATTTCTTTAGCCAATCTATGTTATTGACAACTTGTACCTGAGAAAAAGCGGGCAGGGAGGAAGCCTTATCGAGGGCATACTCGGTCGCGCGAGAGAAAAATCGCTGAATAGAATCGGTAAGTTTGACAGTGTTGGATTCAATTTGAGCCTTTTCCGACAGTGAGCGTTCTATCAAACGGCCAGAGGGATCTCCAACAAGCCCCGTCGCTCCACCTATCTGAGTACATTCAGTGAACTTTCAACATAGAAACGCGCAGAATTACAAGTGCTAGCGTGTTATGCCCTCTGATGCGGAAATGCAACAGACAGAGAAGCGGGATGAGGTGGCCCGCATGTAAAGACTTTGCCGTTGGGTCAACCCCAACATAGATGGTTCGTGTTTTCTGCAAATGCTTAGTAAAATCATCTAGGCTGGAACGCGTCAATACATCCTCCCACTTTACAATATGGTAGTTCTCACCGCGTCACATCAGCAATGAGTTGGCGAGCACTCAACTCTGACAAAATGTCTCGTCCTGAATGTAAATTTCTAGTCCGGGAGATAACCCTCCAGCTGAGAGGCATTCGATGGGCTGTGTGAGGCCATCTACGAACAGGTGTAAGCATTATTTCGTGTGTTCACCGTTGAAGGAAACAGCATTCCGAAGGAAAAATAAAATCACGTGATTATAACTGTCTATCATTTTTCATTTAAAGTACTACAGCCTGAGACGTCTTAATACGAGCAACTTCTAGAATCTGTAGTACTTTCGGAATTTGCAGACATCGGCCTCTCTGGGTTTCTCCAGTCAGTGAAATATGCAATTCGAAGTTATTGCAGAATGCCACACAACTCGAGCGCGAGTTTGCAGGATGAAGCTTGCCCGTGAGTCCTGATGCAGTTTTTACCAGATACTACGGTCATTACAGCGGGATCGATTCAAGTTGCTATTCACAGATGGCGTTACAATGCTCCCTACATTCATGCCTGTAGCAACACAGGCAGCGATCAAAGGCTTGACCCCACAACAGGTTGAATCGCTCGGAATCACACTCATTCTGAACAACACATACCATTTGAATTTGCGACCTGGGATTAAAGTCCTTGATGAAGCGGGAGGGGCTCACAAATTTCAAGGTTGGAACCGTAACCTCCTCACTGTAAGTGCAACTTTCAGAAGCTTGTCGCGCTCAAGCTTAACTTTTCGAAGGACAGTGGAGGCTTCCAGCTGGTCTCCCTGAGCAAGTTCACCAAAATCACCGAGGATGGTGCTTTATTTGCTAGTCCATTCAATGGAGAGCCAACAATGCTGACGGTTCGTCTCTGATGGCTACTACTGCTTCTTCTGTTGATGTACGGTGCAGCCTGAAGAAAGTATCTCTATACAGCATTCAATCGGAGCAGATATTATCATGCAATTAGATGACGTGGGTAAGGCTGCTCATATCATATATATTTTAGGATTTAATTTTTGCTCAGTCAGTAGTTTGACTGTCGGACCTCGAGTCAGTGAGGCGATGCACCGTTCTGTTCGATGGCTCGATCGTTGCATCGAGCAGCATGAGAAATCCGGCCGAAAAGACAAACAGAACCTTTTTGCTATTGTTCAAGGAGGTTTGGATCCAGCCTTGCGAGATTTATGTCTTGATGCAATGATCGAGCGGAAGGATCGAGTCGCTGGATATGCTATCGGGGGTCTTAGCGGAGGAGAAGAAAAGGGTGGGTGCCTTAACTAATCTGGAGGCTTTGGCAACTGATGTACCTTCTTGAGACGTGTTCTGGAAGATGTAAGTCTCGTTTCGGGATGTCTTTGTGCACCTGATCTCGTATAGTATCAAGCAGTGTGCAGACCGGCTACCTTCAGATCGTGAGTATATCGATTTATTCTGCGAAGCCCCCTGCGAGCTTCTGCGCACTTAGGGCCCCGCTATTCCATGGGCGTAGGTTTTGCAGAAGGTGCCTAAACCGCTTGCTTCTCGCAGTTAATCTTGATCGCCACTCCAGATCTGCTGGTCTGCGTTGCATTAGGTGTTGACATGGTAAGCTCGAGATCCCTTGACGCAAAGTTCACTGACAGTTGCTCAGGCAGATTGCGTGTTCCCTACTCGGACTGCAAGATTTGGCGTGGCCTTAACTTTCAAAGGGCCCCTCAACCTCAGTGCGCTTATTTTTGCCAACGTCATGCGATGCGGACTCATTGTTTGATGAAATAGAGCTTGGAAAGCACGCGAAAAGCATGGAGCCAATAGACAAGAGCTGCCCTTGTCCGACATGTGCAAGCGGCGTGTCCCGAGCTGTGTTGCACCATATCGTGACAATAGAGACAGCTGGTGCCCACGGTAATTCGAATGCCGTTTCTTGCGGTATACTTGGTTGATCTTTGCTCCCAACAGCCCTCACAATTCACAACCTTGCTTTCCAGGCCCGGGTTATGGGCTGTGCAAGAGATGCTATTCTCGAAGGTCGATTCCCTGAGTACCTGAGGTCATTCTTCTTCGATTACTTCGGTGACATTGGATACCCCGAATGGTGTGTAAACGCCCTGCGCAGCGTTGGGGTAGACCTAATGCAGGACGTCGACGTGCCGTTAGTTCAAGGCTCGGGGGTGAAGTGGGAATACTCGGATGCGGCTTGACAATGACATGTCATATGCAAACGTAGGGGAACAGCAGATATTGGAAAATAGTGTAAAAATCAATTCCTTCCTTTGCGACTCGGCCGAGCATTCTTAGCCTTCTTCCGCTCTGCCACCATCCTGTTTTTGCGTATCTGATCGACTGTCTTGATCTCGGTCTTGACTCTGCCCACTGATTTCCCTCCGAAACGCCCGCCACTTCTGATCTTTTTCGCCTTACCAGGACTTTTTGGTCTTGCCTCCCCGACTTCCGCTGCAAAACCTTCTTCTTTCTTCTTGAGCTGTCTCGACTTGCGCTCGTAATCTTTGCTGAGCTTGTCCAATGGCTTAGCCTCTGTGACCTTGTTGTGTTTCCATCTCTTCCCTCCCGGCCTGACCGCACCAGTACCCCTCCTCTCCATCTCCCTTTCTCCGATCTTTGGCAACGACACCCTTGCTTTCTTCTTCCAGTCGTCAAACCGGCCACTTTTATATGTAGCAGGCAATTGAGTGCCATTCTCCGTTCGCAGAAGTTTCATGTTGTCGGAGCCAATTCCGCCCCCTTTGACAAATTTCTTCTTTTTCTTGTCCCATGACAGCTTGTTCTGGTGTCGTTGACGTGCACCGATAGTGTCCTCATCTCCTGCAAGGTCGAGGATAGCACCCTGAGCTTGAGCGGCAAAGGAAGAAGCTCCATCTGTGAGCGAGTAGCTAGGAAAATAACATATGTATTTCAGTGTGGACGATCAGGGGCAGATGGAAAATACAAACCCTTTTTCAGTTATGGCGTCCTTTTGATAGTGGGACATGTAATAATCCTCATCGCGGAAGTTATTGCTCTTCTTGTTAGAGACATGGAAAACAGCCTGCAAAGAATCAGTTTCGAACAACTCGAGTATTGAGGAGACGAACCGCAATGTCTTCCTCGTCCGCCATTTCCACGTCACCATCCTCACCTTCCCCAAGACCGTCGTCACCGCCCTGGTCTGTGTCGATAACAGCAGAAGAACTGGGCCCTGGATTTCCTGCCCGCTCCACGGCCTTTGCAAGCGCCTTCCTCCGTTCTTTCATAAGTGCAGCATTAGCAGTCGCCGCTTTTCCACGAGTACCAACCTCGAACACCGTCTCAGCAGGCTTAAACGAGTTAACCGCACGGACGATCGCGGCGCGCTTCTCCTCCATTTCCCTCGTGTCCTCTTTCCCGTCATCGCCGTCCTGCGTTAACGTGAGAACGGGGTGTATGACACCTTCCTGTCCGTTACGTCCAAGTTCTTTTGCACGTCGATAACTCGCTGGGCTGGCCTTTCCACGACTTCGTTCATACATTGCGTGTCCACGTCCCATGACTGCACGTAGGGTGGGCAGTGTATTCTGCGACTCATCTAGTGTGCGAACGTACTCGACTTCTGAATCCATTAGGTCTCGTGGAAATGGAGCAAATATTAGTGATTGAGTATAAGGCTCTTCTGACGTTGTAGCTGATGCAGGGATGGCCGAAGTAATTAACGGCCGACCAAGAAAGAGTTGCAGGTCGCAGAGATATGGTAACTCGCCATGAGCAACGAGATTCCATGCCCAACCTTTTCTTCCAGCTCTGGCCGTGCGACCCACGCGGTGAACGAATATCCTTGCACCGACAGGGAAATCGTAGTTTATCACGTTTTCGAGAACTGGTATATCAAGGCCACGGGCCGCAACGTCCGTGACCACCAATATGCTAGTCTTTTGCGCCAAGAACTGATTCATTTGGTATGTCCGAGCAGATTGAGTCAGCGAGCCATAAAGAGCAGAGACAGCGTAGCCAGCTGCGGTAAGGAGCGCAGAAAGGTATTCGACGTGGTGTTTCGTGGCTGCGAACACGAGTGTCTGGTGAGGCGCACTATGAGTTGGGTGTTTGGCCTTGAACTTCCCCTTTTTGTGTTTACCCGAGGATTCGGTATCATCTTCCTTGGATGACTCGGCACTTCCGTATGGAACTTTGATAACATCACGGAGGAGTACCAGTAGAGATGCATCTTTCTCCGCTTGTTTAACAGAGAAAAATGCCATTCGTAGATCAGAACTTATTTTGGACTCTGCGTCTAGTCGCACAAGTTTGGGGTCGGACAAACCTGCTTTGGCAAACTCGACGAGGGATTTCGGGAGGGTCGCCGAAAAAAGAAGGGTCTGACGAGACGTGGGAAGGCGAGCAAGGATCTCAGTAAGTGCAGTAGCAAAACCAAGTTCAAAAAGACGGTCTGCCTCATCGAAAACAACATATTGCACGGATGACAAAGAAAGTGACATCTCAACGATTAGGTGGAGGAGACGGCCAGGAGTTGCGATGATACTACGCCGCGAACGATATCAGACGATACGCGAATGAATGAAATGCACGTACATATCTGGATTATTGCTGATCATTTCAAACTGTTCATCCAGACCCTCGCCGCCCACGATCAGACTCCAGCGCAAGCTTTCGCCTTTTTTATTTGAAGAATCTTCCGCATCATCGCCTGCATGCTGTGCAGCATCGTTGGTCCAACCTCGCACAAGCGCCTTGCCAACTTTGACCACTTGAGTGGCGAGCTCTCGTGCTGGGACTAGGATAATTGCCCGAGCTCCAAAGGTATGTGCATGTCTGCCTCCAAGACGTTGTACTAAAGGTACCATGTACGCAAGAGTCTTTCCAGAACCAGTCCGGGCCATTCCGACTAGATCCCGTGGTGGAGATGCAAGAAGGGCAGGAATGGATGCACGTTGTATAGGTGTGGGTGTGCGATACCCCTGGAGCGTCAATGAACGCAGGAGTGATGGGTGCAGACCTAAAGTGGGCCATCAGCGCACGAAATTCATTGAATAGGAGCACATACCCATGCTTTGGAAGCTTCCCCCTCCGGTGTCACCCTTGCTTTTCCCTTTACTCTTGATCTTTTTCAGCATCTCAGTACCGCCTTTGATATTTCGCTTCGAAATAGAATCGTGAATGAACTCTTCGATGTCATCGTCATTATCCGGGTGACTTTCGATTAGACCGTCTTTTCTCGGTCTCTTGCCTGTGAGAGCACTAGATATGTCGACATCGAATTCGTCGTCTGAAGCAGGTTGAACTATTGAAAAGTCTGATTTTGTTTCTTCTTCTTCTTCCTCCTCTTCAATATCTCTGTTCCTTTTTCGAGATACCATGGTGTTTTTGTAACAAGTCAAGGTTCATGAATGTACACAGCCACCGACCACATGATTAGTCATAGTGTGAAATATTTCTTCTGATATTCCGTACACTTGAACCTGAGCTTCTAAGTGGGCCGTACATATAAAGATTCAGGGTTCTTATCACTTCTTCTTTATGATAACACTTGCAAGATATTGTTCCCATCATGTGCACATCACGCGTTTTACTGCATAATTCAATCGGCGAGCGCCGAGCTTCAACGGGCCCCCCTTGGGGCTGCTCATTATCGCCGCGATAGCCTGCCCCTTGTTGCTGGCGCCGGGTCCGACCCCCAGGACCACAGAAGCTCACCCGAAACATTTGAGGAATGATGCATGCCAGCGATACTGTAAGTCTATATGACATTAACCGGACCGTCGGCAGGCTATTCAAAAAGCCCGCCCTGTGCTTTCATTCTACCGGCCAAGTCGCGATCGAACGCAGTCCAGGCTACGCGGTCATGAAAGTAAGTAGTTCATTGACCGAGACGAGGCCCCAACCATGATCCGATATGATATCATGACGAGGCTGTACTCATCATGCACATTACCAACGTCACCGTCGGATCCAGCATAACCGACGCGTAGATGACAGTCGTGGATTTGCAAGTCTCATCAGAGTCAGTTTTTTCTACGATGTGTCTTCAGTTCTTGCTAATTAGGTTTGATCATTTTATAATCTGTTATGCAGATACAGATCAGTGAGGTTCGGGGGTCCTTGCGCGGCTATGGTCGCCTCAGGGCTTGGCCATTCGTTGCGAAGCCAGTACTTGCCAGCACTGGTATGTGGAGATTCGGCGGTCAATTTAGAAACAAGTGAACTTTTCAGCAAAGTCTCAAATAAACTAAATGGTGCTCACAGAAATTATCATGCATATATGCAGTCAGCTCTACGCTGGCAGTAGTATAAGTAAAGCCTGCAGAACTCAACAACTCAGGACAACTCAGGACATCCTCTGTTTTTTTTACGAATTCCTCGCGATTAATCATGCCTATCAATACCTCGCCCCGTGCTATTCTCACTTCATTCTTCGTGCTTCTCACGCTTCTCTCCTGCGCATTATGTGCTCCTGTTCCTGCCGTGATGCGCCGTGATGCATCGGATATCTGGATACCCAGAATCACCTCCCCTACAAGTCACACTAAATGGACTGTTGGAGGGACATTCCTTGTCACCTGGGATGGGTCCTCAGCACCTCCCCATGTGACCAACACTATTGGCGAGGTATACCTTCGCCATGGCGGTGGAACCCAAGATAATCCCATTGCATCTGGATTTTCACTTCATGATGGTAAAGTCTACGTCACGGTCCCTCATGATACTACACCTGGGAAGTACCAGGTCGTATGTGAGTATCTTGTGTTGCGCTATCTTGACCCAGAAAGTTAACAGTAAATTCAGTATTCGGTGACTCTGGGAATTGGAGTCCAGAGTTCTGGATTAAAGCAGCCAAATAAGCTGCTTGCAGAAATCTCAGACGAGAATGAAAGATTGGGAGGAAAGAGCGATACTATGATTTGATGCTCGGTGAACTTGACGATGAACTTAGGCCGTCGTGATGAACTGAACATGAAATGAACAATCGGTATCTCATTTAACTTTTTTGGTTTGAAAACTATTGTACTCTACATTCGCATTTTCTTGGCTGTACTTGCAACTTACAGTAGTTGATGTACAGGTTTCGGCGGCCAATTTAGGATTCGGAACAAAGTTTCGATCTTTTCGGCAAAGTCTCACGTAAACTAAATGACCCTAACAAAAACCATCACACATACATGCGGTCAGCTGCGCTGGCAGTATATAAGTCAAGCCCGCAGGACGGAACAACCCAGCTCATCCCTTGTTTTTTTACGAATTCCTCACGATTAATCATGTCTATCAACACCTCACCCCGTGCTCTTCTCACTTCATTCTTCGTGCTTCTTACACTTCTCTCATGCGCATTATGTGCTCCTGTTCCTGCCGTGATGCGTCGTGATGTCTGGGTACCCACAATCATCTGCCCTACATCTGACTCTACATGGACTGTTGGAGGGACATTCCTTGTCACCTGGGATACGTCCTCAGAACCTGCTGAGGTGACCAACCCTACTGGCAAGATATACCTTCGCCAGGGCGATGCAACCCAATCCAATCCCATTGCATCTGGATTCCCACTCACTGATGGTCAAGTCGACGTCACGATCCCTGACGATACCACACCTGGGACGTACATGATCGTATGTGAGTATCCTGTGTCGCTCTATCTTGATCCAGAAAGTTGACGATTAATCCAGTATTCGGTGACTCTGGGAACTGGAGTCAAGAGTTCTCGATTGACGCAGCCACATAAGCTGCTTGCAGAAGTTTTTGTCGATGTAACAAAATCTCAGACGAGATTGGCGTATGATTTGATGATTGGTGGACTCAACGATGGACTTAGGCGGTCATGATAAACTGGACTTGGACAATTGGCATTTCATTGAACTTTTTTTTTGATTTGAAAACACTACTGTACTCTACATTCGCATTTTCTTTCGTAAACGTCGTGCTTCTGATATCACTTACTAGTGTACTAGTACGTTAGCTGTACTTACAACTTACCGTAGTTGATGTAAAGGCTAAAACTTTTCTTTGTCCTCCCCATTTACTCTCTCATTTGAGGTTTCAGGCTTTCAGTTGAGTGTAAAAAGTGTAAGTGCGTTGCAAATGTCGATCGTGGGGATTTTGTGGGGTCGATGATAACTTCCACCAAAGCTTTTTGATCAGCCTGTCGACTGAACTCTTTCCAATGCAAGATGTCTTGGTCGCCTTCCACCCCATCAATGACGTCGCTTCCGAACGCTAGCGGTCCACAACTATTGTCAGGGACCCTGCCATCACCTGAACCATTTGACTCACTATCTTATACGGGCCCCGGGGGTGCCGATCTTTCCCTCTCAGAACTCTCGCTTTCAGACAAAGACACAGAACATTTTCGTTTTCATGATAGACCACGTTTTAGTCTGCTGGCACCGACTGCTCCGACATCACAGTCATTCTCGCCTGATCACAGCAGAATATTAGAGGACGACGAATATGAAGAAGGGAACGATGAGGGCTTCGAAAATGATGTTAATACTACTGTGATCGGAAGGGTCGCTGCTGCAAAGGCACGGGAAGTCAAACTTCAGAGCGATCTCTACGTTCTCAAGAAGCTGAACGCGTCTTTTGCGTTATTTAATGACGCGTTGCGGTCTACTCAGACTGCAACTGAGGTGTGTGTTACTGCTGAGCATGGAATCGGCTAATGATTATGGTGCCTTGTGTCTCTTTTACAGCAAGTGACAACTCAACTCGCACAGACGGATGCGCTTCTAGACAAATATGTCAATATGCTTGGGAAGTCAGAAGCTGTGGCTAAGCTAATCTTTGATGAACAATGGGAAGGCGCAGAAGCTGTAAGCTATTATTTCCTGATATCTCCCCATGCCATAACCTGGCTTGCGACGCGTTTTTCCTACATCTCTCTGTGAATTTTGGACTTCTTTGTGGCTGATAACGCTCAATTCAAGGATGAGGAGTTGCTTCAGCAAGAACGACAGCAGGCTCTTGAACAAGCTCGACTAGAAAAGGAACGCCTTGAGCGGGAAGAAGCAGAACGGAGGGAATCAGAACAGCGTGCGCGCGCAGCTGCGGAGGAAGCTGCTCGCCACGAGGCAGAAGAACGTACCCAACGCGAAGCTGCAGCCATGAAGGCGCCCCGTGGCCGCGGTACCGGCGTGTCGAGTGGGGTTCGGGGTATTCGTGGGACAAGAGCAACATCGGCAGCTGCAGCTGCAAGAGGCGCTAAGGGCATTCCCCGTGCAGGTATGGGAATATGAATATGTCAACCGAGCCACGACCACATTCTGATTTTTGCACCAGCCTCGACGAGTACTTTATCAGCGATCTCTCGCAGTCGCTCTACTAGCGCCACTGGAAACATCGGAAGCTCAGGCGGTGGAACGAGACCTGGATCATCTGCGAGTCGAGGAACAGGCTTGCCGCGAGGCGTACCTAGGAGAGGTTGAGCCATGTTCCTGTGCATAGGCAGGCTCTTCACGAAAACTCGCGGCTACTGCACAGTGCCAGGATTAATGACCGGCAAGAAGCACTGAACTCGCTATCACGATACTCTTCCGGCTGCCTTCCGCAAGGCTTCTTCATTAAAGAGTAGAAGGTCACAGCCATCTTGGCGCCCAGAAGTCGTGCATCCTAGCAGATCTGCAGAGCGATCATAACTCACGTCACATTGAAGAATCATACCCTTCGAGCTCCACTTACGTTTAGATATGATGCCTGGACATAGGAAGTTTCAATTTCATGAATACGAATTTGCAGAGTTAGGGGTCCGGTTCCTCTCGAGATTAATTATGTCTCACTGGTGTAATCGGTACCCCACACATTCACAAAATTCCTGCTACCGCACGTTAATTAGGGCCCGAGTACTAGTGGATTTGTTTTCACATGGTCGATCGTCAGGCCCTCGAGCTCGGGCCTATCCGAAGTCACCAGGATTTCCGTTGTAATAATTTAAGATTCTTCATTAGTACAAATCGCGAATTCGGCTGCAGGTTGCTAGCTCGGTCTTATGTAAAACGTCACCGATTCTCGAACATGCAGATAACATTGGCACAGCATCGCATATCTAATACGCGAGGGCCGTGCAGCGTGTTGAGCCGACGCCAGATAGGGTCGGGATCTGCCAACTCCAAGACTCGCCTATGTCGCCCCACAAAGACGCGTCTGTGGCGTGAGAAATCCCATGATCACTTCAACCATCATGTTGTAACAAGTAAACCTTGCACCCTTCTGCCTTTGACCGAGTACATATAGAGTGAAGCCGGGTGCTGTGAAGAAGCCTACTACTATGCCAGTCAAGCCGGCATCAGAAATCGAAATCCTCTAAGCCAGGTATCTCGAACAGAACAAGACCAATGTAAACAACAATCTACATCAACAAAACAACCATCACCTTCTGATGGACACGTAGCCTTGAACTGTTAGTCTGGTCCTCTTATCATGCTCGACTGATCACCACACTGTGGTGCCTGTCCCTCACTGGCAGTCCCTGCATCACAGGGGATGGTCGTCCGAATATTGACAGCCTAGACGAAGAATTGGTGAGCAATGAGCCCATTGATTAGAACAATGTTCCAAATGGGTGACAAGAAGAAGAAACAATCCATCGCAATAGCCGCGGGCACATGGTCGCGCCACGGCGAAAAGGTGATACCAGAGCGGCCACTTACTCGGACAGGCCTGACGGGATTCTTGTCCCTCGTGCAAATGGAGAACGGACATCCGATTCGATAGCGTAATTGTTATGCGAAACATGAGGCGTGGAGGAAAATCTTGGAAAAGAATGAAGTCCCTGCCCACTTGAGGCATCAGAGGCCCGCGCTCCGGGACCCTGTACATTGGATTTTGTGCGAGCCAAGCTCACACTTGATATTATAGGAGAGACTCCGACATCGGCGTAGCACGATTGAGTCCGCTTGTTCATGACTGTGCTACAAGCAGACACGCTTTCACAGTGTCTATGGCAGCATCCGTTGCCTGGTGGACAGTGCACGACAACAACACTGCGCTGTTCAGGCCTGTCAAGCGAGTAGACTTCTTGAACATGGTAAGGGTAAGGTGAGAACGAATGCTGATTGTCGGAGCAAACATAACCGGATGCGCGTGCTTCAGTTGCAGCATCTGCGGGTGCTCGACTCTTCTCTTTGTTGGCAACTCGGTGTCGTGGAAGAGAAGAAATGGATTGTCCGTCGTCTTCTGAATAATTGACGGCTGGCAGACGATTTCGCACAAGATGTGTTGTAGGATGATGAGGGCTCGTCGATTCTGCATCCGTCTGGCCATTCTTTCTGCGAGCGGAAACAGCCCCTGGACGAGGTTTGACATTTGCAGGATCAAATGTCCTTGAAGGCGGAATCATGACGCGAGGATCCAAGTTCTGACCTTTACATATCTCTTCGATAGTGGGGTACCGCGCTCCCATTTCGAATGACGCAGGAGCAGTTACTTGTCGACGTAGATCTCGAGGGCATGTTGTCTCCTCTATGGACATCACGGAAGAGGTGGGCGAAGCTTCGGCCTTTCTGATATGACCGGGGCGGGATCTTGTCAGTAAATGTGATGATTCATTTATGCAAGAACTTGAAGATGTGTAGGATGTATCCTCCAAGGTGACCTGGGGTGACAATCCTCTTTCTGGCTGAAGCCAAGGAACTTCCTGTAGGTCCACGTACTGGGCCACACCAGTTGGCGGTTCTGGTGACAACGCTTGACGTGGAAAATGAAGTAGGGACATATCATCCCATAGCGACTGGGGTGGCTGCATATTGACAGTACAAGCATCGGCAGCGCGATCCATTCTGCTCGGAGCCACTAGCTGGTACATGTCACCATCCATCTCATTCTTGATTCTAGTCGCGGAAGCTGACGCAGCGCCTGCATTTGGTCGGACTGCCTCCACTTCACCCCTTTGTAAGGCTCCCTGCCATACTGCAAAAGCTTCCTCGTATGTATCAAATCTTTGGTAAACAGCGCCTGGAACGTGTTTGATTTGTCCGTTGCATTCTATCCTGAAGAGCGCGTGAGCTTCACAAATCCATAAGGAATTAGCGCGACATATTGCGTCGACGCGTTGAATTTGCGAGGATAGGAACCTACCAATTCGGATATATACCTGGCTTCAAACCCACAACCACCACATACGATTTCCCCATCAAATGGGTTAGAAATGAACGCTGAAAAATGAGGACTCAAAGGCTTCAGGAGCTTTGAACACGCGACTAGCTAGTGAGGTCAGTCAATGACTTGGTAAAACGATTCGAACCTCGCGACAAGATGACGTACATATATTATGTAATAAATGCGTTTTTAAAAATTCTGAGGTACTAATGCATTTCTCGTACAATATTTGCCTGGGGAGCATAGGTTACGATTCTAGCGATGGAAATAGCCTATATAGCTATCGATAAGCAGACAGTCTGCGTAAAGACTCGGGTAAAGAAATTGGGAGAGCAGATCCTTACTAGGTTCAGGGGGGATTGCTTAATAAGGAGATGATACATTGATGACATAACTAAGTGAAAAATCCAGATCCGAGTCAGCACACAAGTTATCTACTTACTTTTGGCACACGCCATCTTGTGAAGATGGAATTTGTTCCAGGACCCGCTGTTCATCGTGTGCTCTGTGCTGATTGTGGCAAGTCTTTGATCTCGAAATACTTGCTCTGCTGACCCCCATCATCATCATCAGGAACATCGATTGTCCCAAATTCCGCCAATTTATGCGTGGCATGTCTTCGAAATACGTGAGTATCATTAGACGACGTAAGATCATGATCTGAGACTACTCACATGTGTATAGCGTAGACATAACCGAAGGCATCCCAAAGCAGTGTGTGTTGCTGTGAACTTTTTGAGCATCATGATACACGGTACTGATCACGATGATCAGCCTCGGTCTCATTTTGTAGAAATTGCGAGCGTTTTCTGTCGCCCCCTCAAACTTGGACCCTCGCTCGACCAGAATCACAAGAATTACTGGCGATCTGTCTGAAAAGGCTCAAGGGCTTGAATAAAGTCCGGTTGACGGAAGCTCACTTCATATGGACGGAGCCTCACTCGAAGCGATTACGAGTCTCATTGACGATTCAGAAGGAGGTATGCACGCCTTTTGAAGAATGTCATTGCATTGTCGCTCACATCCATCAGGTTCTAACTTCGACAATACTGGAGCAGGTCTTTGAGATCGAATATCTTGTCCAGCACGGACAATGCCCTGACTGCACTAAGCTTGCGGCGAAAAATACGTGGAAAGCACTTGTACAAGTCCGACAGAAAGTCTCCCACAAACGGACATTTTTATACCTCGAGCAGCTGATTTTGAAGCACGGGACACAAAAAGATACGATATCCGTCAAAGAGGTCAGAGATGGTCTCGACTTCTTCTACAGTCAACGAAGTCATGCGATCAAGATGGTCGAATTCTTAGCAGGGGTTGTTCCAGTGCGGTAAGCTGCGTCATGACGGCTCGTATTTTAATTCTCATCACACGTAGATCGAAAGGTTCCGAGCAGTTGCTCTCCACAGACACTCATTCGGGCACTGCAAACTATAAATTTACCTACTCTGTCGAGATTGTTCCAATTTGCAAGGATGACCTGGTCTGCATTCCTCCAAAACAGGCACGGCAGCTGAGCAACATAAGCCCGCTTACCATTTGTACTCGAGTCGGCAACTCCTTCCAGCTTTTAGACCCCGCAACACTGCAAACTTGTGAGATATCAGCACCAGTTTACTGGAGGGCGCCCTTCGTACCTCTCGCGACGGTGACAGATCTAGTTGAGTTTACGATTTTGGACATCGAACCCTCAGGCGCCGTCCGTGGCAAATGGGTCTCCGCCGACGCGCAGGTAGCAATGTCGGGTGCATTCAAGTCACATGGATCCTACGGTGACCAAGACGCGATCATGGATCACGAGAACTCTAGTGTGTCAACCCAGATCTTCCACACACGGACACATCTAGGAGCTATCCTGCAGCCCGGCGACACTGCGCTCGGATATCATCTCAGCAACGCCAACTTCAACTCAGACGACTTCTCATCCCTTCCTTCATCTCGCATCCCGGATATCATACTCGTGAAGAAGACGTACCCGAACCGCAGGAAGAAAAATAAGACGAGAAATTGGAAGCTGCGGAGTATTGCGAAGGAAGCCGGAGAGGAGGGCGAAACTGGGGCCGGACGAGGTGTTGTTGGACGTATGGGCGGACGAGATCAGAAGAAGGTGGAAGAGGATTATGAGCGGTTTTTGCAGGACCTTGAAGAAGATCCTGAGCTACGTGGCACGGTTAATCTCTATGCGGCCAAGGATACCAAGATGCGTGATGCCACTGATGGAGCACGGAAGAAGGGGGGCCAATATGGAATGGATGTTGATGAAGTGGACACGAGTGACACTACTGTGGTGAATGGAGACGAAGAGGATGCAGAGGAGGAACCCGACTTCCCCGCAGTGAAACTGGAGGAATTATTAGAGGAATTCGACGAGATGACGCTTGAAGATTCAGAGGGCTCGTGATTTCTGCGATTTAGGTATGATCTTGTCGAGCGCTCAAATATTAAAATATATGGATTTTCGGCTGCTCTTTTCTTCCCCGGGTTCTCTGATGTCCTTCTTTTTTTTTTTGAAAAAAAAGGCATACATATACCAGGGACTGGTGAGATGGTGTTAACTCCGTTAAGCATATGGACATAAATCATTGGAACAACATACACTCCCATGGTCGCTTTTAATTTGTGGGGAAGAAGTACAAGAACTCGATGCGGCGGCATCTCAAGGGAGACAAATTCAATTCAACCTCCTCGTTGACAGCTCCTGATTAAGTTGGTAAGAAAGCCCACAAGTTGCGATGAAATCGATCTCACTGTCGAACCATGTATTGAGGATAAAATAGTCAAGGCCTGCCAAAAACAGAGGGTATGATGCTGCGAGATTTATCACATTTACAGCGTCAACGGAGAAGAGCTGTACCATATGGATGGACCTCGTGATGATATAGTAACCTAGTCAGTTGCAAATAGGCACGCACATACGCCCTGATACCAGTGCGACAGAGAAAATGCGCAGATGAATGCAGCGACGGCAACCAGAGCAGAAGCTGATTTATCCCAGCCTAGCAGCGAGTATGAGTCCAACATACGAGATGTAGATGCTCCTGGCCACTCCGCCTTGTTAATCACCAGTGGGAGTCATGACCAAACTCGAAACGTGATGCAATGTTCCCCCATGGAGAACGCTTTCCTGCATACAAAAATAATACAGCCACATTCTTTGGCATGACAAGTGAGGGGGATGATGTCGTCGGTGTCGAATTTCTCATGTCTCAGAGTCGTGAGTTCGATAAATTCAACTGACTCGGTTGTGAACTTCAGCGACGTACCTTCAAGAAACTGGTCGTCATTACTAATGAATGACGCCCACGCTCGTTGAACCTTTGCGACTTTAAGTGCCTCCGTTCTGTCCCACCCATGAATTTTGCGCGTAGAATATTGGGGGCGCGCCCAACTTGGGTGTAATGCGGGTAAATGGGGCGAACTGCATTTACTATATTTGGTTCGGCCAACATTACACTCGACGCCCACGTACGCCACAACTAGCAGCTCACATGGTCGTCCGGTGCTGATCATTCTAGCATCTAGTGACACTCCAACTTGCATTTGATTGTTCGCGGCGGTACCTGAACTGAAGAAACCGCGGGAATTGAGAGCCACCGAGTATGGACGACTAGCGGAGTACGGTGGCGGGATGCGACGAGCTGAGGTGCGTCACATATGACCCACCTCCAAAACTGACACCTTGCTCGAATGCGAGGAAGATTACAACAGAGCACGTCTTCTAGGAAAGTAATCTTCGTTATCTTGAATGAATAGGATTTGAACATTACTGTGACACCTACTCTAGGTCCTGGAAATTCAGCTGGGATAGGGCCCGAGTTCCAACACACGCTTCATAGTACGCGCAATGATGAAGAATGGACGCTTGGGCTACACGCGAATCTCCTTCAATCTGTCCTAATCCAGAGGTATGAACTTTGTCTCTTTTGGCTACCCTTACTGCATCTATCTATGATGCTAGCGAGCAAGCAATTCCCAGATGCAGCAAACTCACTTTCACAACATTTGAAGATGTGCTAAGAATCATTTCCTAATCGCTCTTTTGAATTGGCCTATAAGCAAGCTGTCTAGGTCATTTCAAACACGTACATGCGCTCGCTGGCTCGGCACAAGCTAGAAGACGGCTAGAACTGGGTTTGTGTGAACTCATGGTGTTTCCATGGTGAACATATCATTCTCCTCCGACAGCCCTCGATGATTAATACTAGGTATCCGTCGGGTGAGGAACTCAAATACCCTCAGATGGAATACAAGGAACAAGGTACAAGGACTCTCGTGTTCCTGTCCCGCGGGACCTAATGGGATTTGTCTTCTTCAGAGACCTTGAAATTCCGAATACTGTCAAAGTTTGAAGCAGACTTCGTGAAACTTAATCTTGAAGCACATGTGTCATATGCAGCGCGCTACACATGAACTTCCGATCTGCCATGTCTGCGATAACTGATCTTACGAAATGCCATGTAATAGTGGCGGTCGCGATGCATCGTTTTTCGGCAACGCTCATGTCTTCGAATGCGTCGTGAGCACTGATCAGCTGCTTCTTGAAATTTCTTATCGCCGAAGGTTTTCCTCTGGACTGCACATCGCTCAGTGATCCTCACCTGTCGCACCGTATAGTCTACTCAGGGCTCAGTTGATATATATCTGAGCGGTGATCGCGCCCAATATAAGCCCCAAGCTGGCCCGAGTAGGACCGAGTTCGGTATTAGCGCGAGGAAATAAACCGGTGCTACCCTCTTTCTGCCTTTTCCCATCCTCGTCGGGGACTCGTGACCTCAAAAGAGTTTAAACACACGTGCCCTATCTTCCATTCCATAATTGCCTGATGCGTTTGGGAACCTTACGATTTTTTACGATTTACGAAAACATGTACAACCGATATGAAGGTCAGGTGTTGAATGCCGTCATTTCACCACAAGGTCCTCATGCGTCATAATCATTCAAATATTCAAGCTAGACTTGCAATTGCAGCAATCTATGAAAATTCTCTGTTGCGCTGGCGAAGAGAAGTGTGTTCTAAGTACATGTAGATAGGTATAACTATACACAAAGCCAAGGGTATGACGGAAGTATGTATCGCAAAATGAGATGAGAAGGGTTGATGAGTTGTTACAAGTTGTTACACTGAAAAGTTCCGTGTTTGTGAGTAAAAATACACCCGTTAGTTACTTTATGGGAACCAAGGAAAAATAGAGCACTTGTGATCAGAAGGCGGATAATGACGACATGAAAGCGGAAAATTCCATATCCACGCTGGCAAGCTCCAGTTTCCCCGGCTCGAACAAGGAAATTTGGTTTTTCGAGAAGAAATCCTCATTCGAGAATGACGATGGGTCCAGACTTTGGGAGTGACCAAATGCGTCGAAAGTGTCTGGGAAACCCCCATTGCAAGGAAGGGGATAGGAGTTATTGAAGGAAAATGAACCGGACATAAACGGATCTTCGTTTGCCGCGCACAATGTATCGAATGATGAAGAATTGAGGGGGAAATGAGGAGATACAGGAGAGTTACAATAGGGCGATGAAGCTTGCGACCAGTCAGAGCTGCCCTGTGTGGTGTCGATAACTAATGAAGGCGACTGAACCCGCGTCTCGCACGGTGAAGGAGAAAAGTCAGGGAAAGTTTGACTGGCGGAAGCTATCGAATTGCCGAACGCTACGTCGAACATGAAAGGATCAAATTCCTGCAAAAAAAATTGTTAGCGGTGTGGAGCCGAACAGTCCGGCACGGCTCACCAATGAAGGTTGTGGTTTCACAGGGAAAGAATAATCTGATGGAATAAATGGTGACGATGCTGAGATATCGAGACAGTGCTCTGATGCTAGACCATCGGATCTCCGCGGAAGATCATCATATTGAGACTTCCAAGTTGATGAGAGGGACGGATGGCTGCTTGTAGAACGTACGCGACGTGGCGCGGATGATGATGAAAGGAATGGCTTCTTCGTTTCCGGGTTGTCAATTGGAGCGGATGAAGATCGGCGATATGCCCTAGCAGTAATGGGAGCCTCGAAGCGTGTAACAACTTCTGGGACATGCGTACGGTCGAATTCTTGAATTGCATGTTCCAGCTCCTGGCCCTTTTTTCCCTCTACAAGGAGCTCAGCAATTTTCGCGCAGCGCTTCATATCCTTCGGCTCGACTTCCCGAACTTTGCGCTTCTCGGACCCACCCTTTGCTTTTGTATGGGAAGGACGGAAAGCATACTGCGGCCACTTCCGCCTATGATCCTCCAATGCCTTCTTTGCCTTTGCGTGCCAAATCTGACGCTCGTCATGGGGCATATTCTGCCACGTAAGACCAATTATCTTTGAAAGCGTGCTGTGGTTAGTTTCTACGCCTGTGGATACGTGCTGGCTTTTGATGAAGGATGAGCGGAAGAGGATGAAGGCGTTAGGGGGACGAGGGATATGATCATCTGGCCGCTTTTTGCTATGCGTAGGTCGACGAGACGAGCATTCGCCAGTAGGAGTGGGAAAGAGTACAGGTTCGAAGGTAGTGTCGACGGTGGTAGGTGGGTCATTGAAAGTTATGGGTGTTACGTTGGGTGCAAAGGCAATGCTCTGAGGAGACGCAGGCTCAAGGGGAAGGGTCCAAGTTAATTGGGCGCTTGCTAATTTAGAGTAAGCTAACATCAGCATCTACAAATATGTTTATGCGTTGAAGGGTATACATACCATCTGAAGACTCGCGCTTCAGTGAGCCACGGGATCTCTCAGCAGGCATTGTTTAAGGGCTCGGAGGGAGGTATCGCTGAAGGAAAAAAGATATTGTGGGAGTAAAGAGCGGGTGTACCGATAAAGAGGGCACGAGGCTGATACCTCGGATGGGAACTTTATATGTGAAAGATATACGTACACGGCAATTTTAGGGTAAAGCCCACGGGCGTTTCATGAAAGTCGGGATAACAGAGGCCATAGAAGGTTGAGTCTCCTTCTAACCAAGCGCGGGCACGGGAATCAATGTTTTAGGTAGCTGTAACCCGAACCAAGAGATCGTTTCATCAAAGGATCCCATCTTTGGACTGTCGGACATCCAATCATACTCTCACATTTTTTATTCACTTTGCCTGTCAGCCTAACGCTTCCTCTTCTCTATGCCCAACAGGAATAATTCGTTTTTTTCGAGGTGTGTCTTGACGCCGCCGACTTATTTTACTTAGTGGGTCCATATGCTGTCCTGGCTGAATCATCGCGTTTGATAATCGCAGAATGATCAGCGCAATCAGCCACATAGCGCTCGTTGTCACTGATCATCATATGTCGGTCCGATCTCATATCCACGTCCTTTTTCGTGCGAAGCAGCCTACTGTATCCGAAACTTTCATCCTCCTACAATTGCAAGGGCCAGGGGGCCCGGGACCAAAAAAAACCACACAATATCATTGTTTTGATCAAGTTCTGTCCGTGGACTCGCATTCTCAAGTTCGACATCGTTTACACACTAGCCTGAGTACGAACCTTTCCAATGACTTGAACCTAAATCACCTCGGTAACTTGCTTTCACTCACTGGTCCATGTGATTTATTGGCGGCATGGAACCCGTCGCCAAAACTTATTATATTGTTTCCACAGCTCTCTTATCTTTGTGTTGCAACCAACTTGAACAAGGATCCAAGGTTGATCTGATGAGTCCATCTCAACCATGTGTTGCATCGATGATCTTTGTACTGAGCCTACCGTCCGTCTAATCGCAAGTTTACCTAAAATTGACAACGAGCGCTAGTACTTACAAAGTTCTTACACTTTACAAAGACTGATAAGACAAAGTGGCGCGATGACTGGCACCCACACCCGCACACGTCGGTGTTTCCTGGACCTACATACTATCATCAGTTTGTGTCTGGTCAGTACGAATACAGTATAATACAAGGCGTGGCGGGCGCATCACGGTGAACTCACTTAAGATTTGAAACAGAGAAGCCTGCTAAGAAAAAGCTGTGTGGATTGAATTCTTGCACCGCGTGGCTTAGCCGTCCTCTAGAGATAGGTAGAAGCTGATCTGAAGACCCATCACTCCATCACATTACGATGAAAGTGGCAGTGGTCGAGATTTTCGCACTGCTTTCACGTAACTTCTGAGCTCGGATATGAAAGGGGGCGCTCCATACTACATCGCAGCTCAGATGAATATTATCATTACAATTGAATACGAATGCCTGGACTCTGCCATAGACCTCCGCTAAGACATCTCCTGGTAATAGGAGCTATTAATTATACGTGGAAGCGGACGATAGTAACTTCCCAAGAGTGAGGGAGGAGTAATATAACCATCATTCAATAATTTCTCGCTGTCGCTCTGTGAAGACTCATCTTCAGTTTGCAATTCATCGGCTGTGCTTGAACTTGCAGCGGATTCCTGGGACGATCCAGAGTCAGAAAGTTGATGAGGAGATTCTTGTTCATCAAGATGCGAAGTTGAAGCAACAGGCTCTGCTCCAGAGTGGATATCAGTCTGGGTAGGCTTATCATGACCTGCCATCTTAGCACTGATAATGTGTAAACCAGCATCTTTGCGGCGTTGTCGTGGCGGCTGAGCAACGATGTCATCATCACTGTCCTCGCCTTCATATTGATGACTTCTTTGGGGGCTGGGCGACGACACGACCTCCGCCTTTCTTTTCCCAGAAACCCGCTTCGCCCTGATCTTGTTGAACAATTCATCCAGAGGTGTATCGTCATCCGAATCTGAGTTCGGCTCCGAAGCTTGAGAGACACCCGCACTCGTGAGAGAAGGCCGCTCTGGACCTGATCCGTCTACTATGTCACCGGCTGTATTGACTTCAGAGTCATTATACACCTCTTCACCCTGAAAATCATCATCAAATCCGTGGTCCCCGCTGCTATTGTCGGATTTGGAACCACTACCCTCCTGGGAATCTTCGCCTTCATCTTCCCCCTCACTATCGTCGACTACAAAATCATCTCGCACATATTTATCACCTGGCTCCACAGACCCATGGTCGTCCCATGATCCCAGAAGTTCCCCTACGGGATTTTCCACATTCGCTGGTTTTCTTCTGCGATGTGGCCGTCTGTGGGTCGCGAGATGCGCTTTGTACCTCCGGACTAGGTCTTCGAACCTGTGATACTGAGAATAGGAGCGATTATCGAGTGTCAAGCGCCACTGGGGAAACCGCGACTCACCCACTTAAATTCGCTATGCTCTGGTTTCAGGCAAAATTTAATGAAATCAGGCCGCTTGTAGACCAAGCTGAGTGGGTAATCCAGGTACAACTTCCCAAACCAGATGTTAACTGAGCCTGGTGATTTGTTTCGGTATACATTGTCCAGGTAACGACGATGAGCTTTCACCAGGCTCTGGTACTGCGGCAACGATATATATAAGCGTAAGCCTGACAGGCAAGAGAATGGGACTTACCCAGGTATTATTACAAAATGAAGGGCGAATGACCGACCAAATGTAATCTTCTGGCACTTCATCAAGTCTTTTGTTTTTATGTTTCCCGAAGGACAAAGTGTAGGCTTCAGGAGTTTGAAGAAGTCGTTCTTCATATCGATCATTGGCCTCTTTGAAATCCGCATACTGCAATTATTCTCAGTGACAGCCATATCACTATACTGAGTTCTCACCCAGTGGAAACGTTGACAGTCGGCTCCTGTTGCCCACAACCTGTAGTCGGTGGGAATGGAATCGAGTCGTTTACCAGCGTGAACACCAAGCCTAATTACATATGCTCCTGGATCATCGTCACGTTCTTCGTCGTCTTCTGAACCTGCATTGAACCTATGCGCCATGGTGGTAGTTTGAATGAAGATGCGACATATTCGCGATGACCAGCACGTGATAAAGTACTCGTGAGTCCTGCAACCTTGCCAAGTCCCAGTCCAAACTGCCCGGATAAAACTTGGAACTAGAGTGTCCATCTTTCTAGAACCACAGGGTGATTGTCATGAGAGTTGTGGTGCGCTACACTGTGGAGCAGACACGGCTCGCAATGAGCAATCGAAGACAAACCGACATTACCTTCGAGTCCAAAGTGATCGTGCGCGCGCTGATACACTACAGCTCGAATTACGCTCTTAGATTCAGTAAAGTTTGAACCTTGATCACCCCTTAAAGCCTGAAGAGTTTGAAGGCACCAAAGCCTCGGGAAGGGATCTCCATTCGAAAACGGTAAACATGCATTCTCATAGACAGGTGATAGGTGCTATTCCTGGATACAGGACGCTGAAACGTACTACGCAGTCCTCTTTCTGTGGCAGTCGAATGTGGTACGCAGACCCAAAAGCTCGCAGAAGACTTTTATGGGTCGACTAAGGGCAAGAACACGAATAGAGTTTGGTGTGGACCATTGACAGGAGGGAACAAGATTATTGTGCAGTCCTTCGGTGCCGACTGCACTTGCGTGATCTGAATCATCTGATTCTGACTGGTCGACAGACGCTGGCGTCATAAAAATTCTCGGTGTAAAATAAGCTACATTACCGTATTGGCTAACGGTCCCGCTGCGCTTGCGCTATAGTGCCGTGAGTGGACCCGAGACTTCCAGAGGTCGAGAATTGGGTTGGGTTGCAACATGATAGCGGTACTAGAAAAAACCATCAGATAAGTCTGATAGTTTATGTAATTTACATGATTTAGTCAAGTCAGTCCAGGGTCGGCACCGAATCGCCATCTGAATCATCCCGACGCCTTCCTTATATGGTATAGTTCCTTGGCTAAGATCCCGCCCCTATCCATATTTGGAAACCCCGCCCAGCGTCAATCAAATGATTTAGCATGTAACCTTGTTTTCTGTCCATATATGATGGTGTTCGCTGTCCACTCCCGCCCATACCTTCCTTATCCATCGCCCTCCTACTCACGATGACAACCATAAGCGCTCAAGTAACTTCCCGACGACACTCCCTAGTACGTTATAAAAGACAGTACAACATGGTGGTCGAGTCACTGTGTTCCCCGCCCCTCTCCCTTTCTAACTTCCTCAATCTCCCTGGATAAACTCTACACCGATGCACTACCGCGTGGGTTCCTCAGGCTCTTCAAACAGCCACAAGTCTTGGGGGTCAGCATCCCCGGCATCCCCCCCGCCAATTCCAACCACGCCCTACCTACATCCAGTATCGCTCCCGGTACCAATTACAAATGCACCCCACCTCCATACAGTGTCCCTCCCGCACCCTAATGCACACCCACACCAACCCCCTATGTCATGTATGTGTTTCTTTTCATTCACATGGTGCCCAGATCTCAGATTTGTTGCTTTTTAGATCAACACTCTTCTACGACCCACTCTTCCATGATAGTCTTGCACCCCCTCTTGAGTCGTGGTCCAAATATGATGTTTAACATCACGCTAGACCTAGCACGTGTGCAACTGCGACCAGACTGTCCACCTACCAGGATTTGGGAGTTTGCAGTACAACCAACAGTCTCTCGTATGACCATTACTATTCCTGAGTTTCCCACTTGGATAATAGAGGTCGTGAACCCTCACGGGATCACCGTGAATGACGTCCTGCTCAACATTCGGGAAACCCTCAACCGAAGTGTTACATCACACGAGATGCAAATGCACGGACCCTCCCATGCAGCTAGTGTCGCTATCGATTCTTTTAGGGCTAGGTCCCGTGCAGACCCGCGCGAACATGCGCTGGGCGTAAAACGTTTTGACTTTTTGGGTCCGAAAATCTTCTTCGTTGGCCTCACTAGAGCTCGAGATGGCTCGGATAGCTGGAATATCCACTTCTCCCAGAATGTTTGATTCTCGCACTGCGAACTTGTCCCATTGGCTTGTCACACGCCATCTTTCAACGCATCGAACCTCAGTGTATCGGACTCGTCTCCAACGGACTACAATTGGACTTCATCACTTTTCGTTCACTTTGTATCATCGTTGCCACCGTGACTCAAACCTCCCCCACTGACGTGCTCATCATGGACTTCAATTTGTATCATCATCACAACTCACTAACCCCCTACTCACATTTTTATCTCTATCTTGCTATATTTCACACTGCAGTGTTTTTCATCTGCGGAACGGACTAGTCACGTATACCAGGATACCTTTACAACTTACACAATCCCTGACAATGCAATGTATTTTTATCATGTATGTAGTTAGTTTTTCAATCCGTACTTTTCGAAGCGCCCTCGTCATTCTTGAGTTGTTAGACCCAAATGCTTATCAGTCACAATCATGGCTGCACTAGAAAACGGTCCCATCAAGTGGTGAGCCTGAGCATGTTGCAAGGTTCAGAAGTGAGGCATAATAGCGGTCGCCAGCAGACATATTAACTGATGGCTTCCAGTGCCTGGTCAATAGCTCAAATCACAACAAATGCCTGCGGACTACGGGTACATGTCCGAGGGGCGGCTGTTGATGGGCCTCTAGCCCCCAAATTCAAATAGGCGCTCGAGCTATAACAGGCCTTAAAGTCAGTGGTGTTACAGCGAGGGGTAAATAAAAACCGATGGGCCATAGGAGCTACTCAGTGAGACAGCCGCTGCGTTGTTCCCAGCAACATTACTAAAATTTAACCGGACCTCGTGAATTCCATCTGAATCGATTTCAGAACGACATTACATCTCTAATCACCTCGCACCTCCATTCTGTTTCCAGCGTAGTTTCGCAGTAGTAAGGCGTTAGGGTAATTAAATCAAAATGCATGTACCATGTCTAAATCTGAAACACTCGAATAGAAAGATGTCCCAGAAAACAGAACGTGATCATCATACGGCAATATACCCTCCACGAGTCGACCGTTGTGGTCGAACCGTTGAACACAGATGAGATACAACGTCTTGCAACATGTATGGCACTTCGCGCCAGAAATCTCGATGTCTATGCAGGTATTAGGCCGTGATCCAAAAAAAGAATCATGATGTACTCACGGTATAAGATCCACGCCGCGAGCACCATATGTGGAATAGTTGTAGTATGCACCTAGTATGAAGTATGTTGCAAATGCTAGTAGGAGGCTGGAAGATAAGGACTCAGTCATGCTCCCTATGCATCAACATTATACCACTCACACAAGGAAGAAGAACCCAAGTCCACTGCCTCTCTTCGCTGGTTTCGCGTCGCTCTCTCCACCGCCTTCATCCGCAGGCGTGTCTTCGTCATCCTCATCTTCTGGTGGGGCTTGTGGAGGGGTTTGTGGAGGAGGTTGATCATCCGGTAAAGCACACGCTGCGGGTGAACTCCAATCGACACGTACTACTCCATTCTCATATGAGACGAATGTGGGGTCTGCTTTGGGGTCTGCATCGTCGGCACAAAAGAGAGAGAAATTGATGAATTGTAAAGCATCAGAGGAGGAGGGGTATCGGGATCCGCTAAATGTCAAAGAGAGACCTTTCGGCGCTGTTGCATTTGTTAAGCATGCATAAACAAAACATCAGATAGAAGCTCTACATACAATCAAGCTGTGAGAGTACTGGCTCAATGTCGGATGTCGACGCGACAGGTATGACAGCAATCACCCGGTCTGTAGACTCGGATTTCTTGTTTATCTTCCTCAAACATGCCCTTGTTCCAGTCGGGCACTGCGGTTCATGTTAACATCGCCAAGGTTGGGCATGACGAATTGGACTTGCCTGTTCATCATCTGACACACCATGCATTGGTTTCAAGTTCTTGCACAAATTGAATCTGAGTTCATCGACCATAGTTGTAGGCGGCGAGTCTCGTGTCCTGGACACTGTGTGCGAGCCCTTCAGCGGCGTCAGGTCCCATTTCGACCCTCCAGTCGACACATAATGACAATCAAAGTCTTCCGCTGTTACAAGAACTGTGGAAGATAATAAAACAAGTAAGGACAACAGGTTGGAAGGTAATGACTGAGGTATGAAGTGCTGGAAGATCATGGTGATATGTGCGGAACCAGAAGAGATGATGAACTAGGGTAAACGTTGAGCAAGTCGCAAGTAGTGCTGGAATTACGTAAGACACGCGTGCGCGTCCTTAAATGTCATTTCCAGTGTTCCACCTTGGGCAGCTACATCGGCCACCATCCACTGAACTAGCAAGTTTGTAGGACATCGAAATCGAATCAAGAATGGCAGGGCTTGAACCACTTGTGCATATGATATACCATGAGAGGCAGCAGGAGGGATCAAATCTTTGTGCGCAGCATGCGCTTAATTCACTACTCCGTATGTGCCCTATCACTTATTGCTCGATGCTAGTGTTCATCGACTTTTATTCGCCACTTCCAGAGGGAAACTATGTTAGTATCCTTCTTTCGATCGCAATTCGTATACCCATCTCTGTGATCGCCATAGTTTACAGCGCCCGATCTCTCTCAATTCGCTCGGAAGTTGGACATACTGGAGGAGTCATCGCGTTATGACGACGCCAATCGAGCACGCACTAGTACCAATATGGATGATACAGGCATCTTCTTTCAGATTCTTAGCTGTATGACGCGCTAATGATTACTCAGGATTTTTCTCGGTGCAAGTGTTGGAAGAGGCACTCAATGTCTGGAATCTCAGGTTTGTCAATTGTCATTTCATATCTGGTGCATTACCTTATAATATCTATTTTAGCCTCGTTCGATGGCGCTCTGAAGCTATGAAGCCTTATCAGAATGAGCCGCAGTACGTCCGTCCATCATGAGTTATCATCACTTGTTCCTCATCACATCGTCTTTCCACAAGTAACCAAGTCGCATTTGTGCTCAACCAGAATCAACACTGGTACACGTTGCGACGATTTGGAGATCTTACTGTTCCAGGTGACGGCCACTGGTTCAACCTCGATTCCACTAAGCGTCAGCCGCGATGGATCAGCAAACTCTACCTTGGCATGTTCTTGCAACAAGCTGAGAGCGACGGATACTCTATCTTTACAGTCACACAGATTGATCCAGATGTACCCTCTCAACTTCCCCACACAGATGCAGATGAAATCGCATCAACTTTCCCAGATCCTACCTCGGCTTCATCGTCACCTCGGGATGACGCGGAGCCTGGTCTCGAGAACGAAGATGTGGAGCTGCAAGCAGCCTTGCAAGCATCACTAGCTGGGGCTGGAGAATTCGGTGGTTCATTGGCTATGCGGGGTTCCTACCCTCCCGCGCAGAGTAGTCTATTCGCCTCTGATATTCGCGGATCGGGTTCAACTAGAGGAGTTGTGCCAAGCATTCCTCCCAACCAAGATCCGTACGGAAACGCTGATGTTGACCCAATTACTGCTTCCATGGAGCGTGATCGTATACTCATGGAGCGCATGCGACATGAGCAAGAATTGGGGTTTAGACAGCAGTACGAGGAGGAGGCTGCACGTTTTGGAAGTCGCCAGCCGCCCTACAGGTCACGAGCAGAAGATGAACATGAAGATGAGCATTTCCGTCGTGCAATTGCGGATTCTCTAGCCGAACGACACACCAGAGAACTTGATGATGATGATTCTGAAGACTCGGACTATGTACCTCCCCAAGAAAGGATACCATATGGCATGGACCGAGTTTATGATGACGATGATGCCGACTTCCAGGCTGCTCTAAGAGCATCATTGGAGAATGCATCATCTCAATTCACCCCTCTTCCAGTACAACCACTTCGGACACGACAAGCACCTTTACCTCCCGTCTCAGCAGCTGTTGAGGATAACGAGATTGAGGATCAATCTGAAACGGACACTAGTACGATTGTATCCGAAGCGGAAGCACCAAGGGAGTCTGTCAATGTGGAAGAGATGCGTAGAAGAAGGCTAGCAAGATTCGGTAGTTGACCGGGGACAAGTGAGTCGTGCTAAAAATTACAATTTCCCCAACATATGATACAGTATATGAGACACTCGCATGAAATGAATAAATTACTCCTTCTCCGCACCGCCCATGCCCATGGCATGCTTAGCCTTTCCCATCAAAGACTCCTACGACATTTTGTCGGTCACGAATTAATCAGATAACTGTTCGACCTCAACTCACCTGGTCTTCGTTGGAATTGCCGCTCACGGTGTCCCCTGCCTTCTGAGTGGTGGATTTCTCGCTCTAAAATCAGACCGTCAGCGTCAATCAGAACCTTAGGGGACGTGTTAGGGGCTAACCTGCGGTTGCAGAGTAGAAGCGACCGAGTCGGACATTCCTTTGGCCTTGTCAGCAGCCTGCTCGGTCATCGACTTCTGAGACTCGGGCTAAGACAAATGTTAGGTGCGAGAATAAATAAATTCAGAGGGGGAAAATGTTCGGACCTTCATAGAAGCAGCAGCCTTGTCGGTCATAGATTGACGTCCAGTGTCAGCCATTGTGATGATGATATTGAATATGAGTGTAAAGTTGTACGAGTGTTTGTCTTGTGTGTGTAGAGAGAGGGAATTGGGAAAAATAATCGAATATCCTCGACCTTATATACCCCTTGGAAGTGACCGGAAAGCTGTGCAAGCTTGACGCCAGTATGACGCTCGTCATGTGTTGGAATGAGACTTGGCCTCATTTGGCGAGTGTCAAGAATGACGCGGACGCGGGGTTGGAATTTCAATAGTGCAGCTCCTGATCAACATATAGTATCTTGGCATTCGGCCATGTATACAGCACATAAAACCAGGCAGTGAATTGCCAAACCTCAAGCTGACTGCGGTAGGACACGCATTGCTTGCCTGTGAAGGCAGAGTAACCGATTCAGTGACTGAGGGGTACATTGAAATCCCGCACTAGCTTTAGATTGCACGTAGGGTGTTAGATTCGTGACCAGTTAATTCTAAGGCATTCTTTGCCCAGTGTCGGCCAAGAGACATCCACCTCTGGATGTGCCGGTTGGAAGGTTGTGGCCAATCGCGAAGACGTACTGCAGCTGGCAATATAAATTCGGGAATGTAGTACAGGTTCGCCCACCTTACAAAGGCTCGTACGATACAGGGATCTATGCTATGTATACAACTTGATCTCGGTGAAAAATAAATACGGGTAAATATCTAAAGGGGTCATAGCGGATGGTCAACAGTTGTGGACATAGGCGGGTCTGTAGCATCATTTTCTCCACGTTCACGGTGTCGCCGTGCGGATCGTAAATAGCGTGAAAAGCGATTTTGTTGGGTCGAGGGCGCTTGGCTGGCACGCCGGTTGGAAGGAAACACAGAAGAAGCGTCACGATCACCCGTGTGCCCTGACAACATCGCTTCAAGAGCGTAAAAGTCTGTCATCCGTTAGTAAGAGGTATCTCAAGCTGGCAAGGCAAGGTTCACCTTGTCGACACAGTGGACAAGAACCAGAAAGCTCCAAAAGCCATGGGTCAACGCACGTCTGATGGAAACGATGTTTTCCCTCGCAAGGTAATACTCTTAGCTCATCACCCTCCTCAAAGTCAACGATGCAGATGGGACATGTCTCACGTCCGATTGCCTCTGGCATTAACGGATCGACATCCCGTGCTGAAGATGATGGCGCTTCGGAATTAGCGCGTAGTTGTAGAGGCGTCAACCGAGGTATAGCTCGTGCATCGGACTGCGCGTCCTCCCGACCATGTTCGCTTGTTGTGGCAACAGTAGTAGAAATGTCTCTCTCATAAGTCCTTCTCACTGATTGTGATGGTTGCTGGACTGCCTGACCAGAGATGGTGCCCATCTCCACTGCATCACTCGACTGTTGCGGTGTTGTATCAGCATCCACTGGAGGCGATTCAGCGTCTTTGAGAGGTGGATAAGTAGGATCCGGCACAGTGCCGAATGTCACGATAGGGAACGTGTCCAAAATGGCGCGTCCAAGGCCTCTGGCTCGACTCTGGCTCCCGCCGCGTGTAACCCCAAGGTCACCATTCGCAATCCGGGGACCGTATCTCTCGGGATGACGTATAGCCCTAATTGCCTGAACAATATTTGAATTAAGAATAATGAATAGTGCAAGGCAACATACCCCTGAGATGATGACGATGCAAAATAGAGTTGAAACGCAGCCTGTGATAGCATACAGGATGATCCTGTAACGTAATCAGAATTCGCCTATAAATCAAAATACGATTCTTACATTGTAAAACCTGTCCCTTTTTTACTGTCTTGATTCGTAGTCGAGCCAGTGGACCCATTGTTATTGCCACTTGTCCCCGTAGAGTTAGTTCCTGTCGCATTCCAAGCTTGCAAGGTTGCAAGCAGATAGCCGGGAACGGTAGCATAGCCCGAGTTTATAGACTGGTTGATACTTGCTTCGGACGCATTCAACGTAGCTGCATCGAAATTCCCATAAATAGATAGATTCGTGCCTCCGCCTTGTCCGAACTCGTATTGAATATTTCTAGGGACTCGTAAACCAGACACACAAAAGCATGCGCAATCAAACTCACCTCGAAACCGATGTCGACTGGGTTGAAAATATATCGAAGACTTGGTCAAAATTAGCGGGATCAGCGTACTCTGGATTGATGATGCAGGTGTTGGAATAAACAGAATACAGAAGCTGCGATGAAGGAATTGAAATTGCAATTATCAACATACAAGCAATCGAACGTTCTTACAGCAGATTGAGCGCCTGCGTTATTTGCCATTGTAAATATGTCGACCTCTTCAGAGAAGTTTGTCGAATTAGCATCACATGATACCAGGGCTATCCAAGGGGTAGTTGCTGTCTGTATGAGCATCTCATCGAGTGGATACAGAGTGCACGCTTACTGGTCTCGTTCATCGCTAAACTCTCAGTGAAGTGTACGAGGGCCCCCTGCTAAAAGAATGAGATTGCAGTCAGCTCATATGAATGCCTATGTACCTTAGTGGTACCATTGCTACCTGCGCCCACGAGCTGATAGGATACGTACTCCCAATCCGAGCTAAGAATGCAACCCAAGAAACCAAACGGAGCAGCTCAGAATGTAAAAATAAAGCGCGCTGGCGAATCTCACCCGTTCGGGTACCACTGAAGAATCAATCTCGATGCATTCATGCCATCTACCTGGCTCGTGACGTTGGAAGGCTGCGCTGGGATATACCCGTAGGCTGAACCCATCAGGTTCGAGAACACAAAGAGGAGGGCATGAAGTAACACAGCATGGAATAGCATGACGTCTAGTAAACAGAGACTGCGGAGAACGTCGACCTCGATTTTGAGCCACGGTTTGATGATGAGCTTGTCATTCACGCTCTTACTCGGAATAAATAGCGTTTGCCTCGGCGAGGGCGCGAGGCTTCTGTGATGCTTATGTCAGCGACCACTAGCACTAATTAGGGATAGAGCTGGCGCCCCTTCCAAATACAAACGCATTGCGTTCGACGAATGGCATTACAAAATTTGGTACAAAAGGACAACTATTTAACCTTCTCGGACAACCTCCTTGACTGATTCCGCAAATATATGACAACCTTTTTGCAAATCGTCCTGTGCGATATTAAGAGGCGGTATGAACCTGATCACTTCATATAATGAAGTTGTGAGAATCAAAAGCCCCTTCTCCATGCAGCGTTTCGCCACACGACTTGCGAGATTCTTCGGTGCAGATGAAACCAGCGCGGGATCTGTTGGAGAGTACGATGGGGATGCAAACTCGACAGCAATCATCAAACCCTGGCCCCGGACGTCGACGATCATGCTTCCTACTTCTGGGTCATCACGGAGGGACTTTAACGATGCCAAAAGTTCGCTCGAGCTAGAAACTGTGAGACTACAGAAGTGTGGACCGCTTATGTAGTGATCTTACCGAGCAGAGACATTGTCGAGCACCTTCTCTTCACGGAAGGCGTTAGCGACGGCCACCGCAGCGGCACATGATACAGCGTTGCCTGCATATGTACCTCCCTTGAAATGCGTTATCAACGGGACGAGAAAACGCGGGCTAGTAGAGATGAACTAACCATGGAACCCGGCACTAGCTTATCTGTAAGCTCCTTCCTGCTGACTACACCACTCAATGGGAATCCATTTGCAAGGCCCTACGTTCAATCAATGATTCAATGAACCATAACTCATCCAACAATCTACCGTACCTTTGCGATTATCAGAATATCGGGTCGGACACCACTATATTCAACGTTGAAGTACTTGCCCGTCCTACCGAATCCACTCTGCACTTCATCTACAATAAGGAGGATGCCATGTTTGTCGCAGACGGCACGTAATCCTTTGAGGAAGGATGCAGGTGCTGGTACATAACCACCCTCTCCAAGTACAGGCTCAATGAGGATTGCAGCTGTGTCCCTGGGAGCTGTTTGTTGTTTGAGAACAAGTTCTAGTTGATATAACGAGAGTCGGACTAGCTCTTCTTCACTCGTATTGATTGATAATCCCAGTTGGTGCCAGTACGGGAACGGTACGGCGAATGCCCCAGGCTACGATGATGTTAGTGCAGTCGCAGATGTCCTGAACATTAAAGTTACCATCAATGGAAAGAATCCTTCACTATAGACCGTCTTGCTCCTTGTAACGGCCATGGCGCCAAACGTTCGACCATGATAACCGCCTGTGATGGCAGAAGTTATTCATAAGCTCCTCGTTGCGCGAGTACTCGCCATCAACTTACCCTGCATGGAGATGATGTTCTGCCGACCAGTAATTTGCCGTGACATCTTGAGGGAGGCTTCAATGGCTTCAGAACCTGAGTTCCAAAAGAAGAACGAGTCAAGAGAGGGATCAGGCATGATCGGAAGGAGTTTCTCGATGAGACGCAAGTAAGGGCCATGGAATGAGATGCTGCACTAGAAAAGCACCAAGGATGAGTTTATCTCAAACAGCATTGGGAAGTTAGAACATACTTGAGTATGAACGATGTTCATACATTGATCTGCTGCAGCTTTGGAAACCTTGGGGTGACAATGACCTGGTGTTATTACGTATCATCACGGAAGTTCCAGCGAGTGATTTACTGTGGAGCGCGTGGCTACTTACCAAGGTTTGTCACACCGATACCACAGCTGAAATCTAACATCCTACGCCCATCCTCAAAGGTCACGTACGAACCCTCACCCTTCGTCATGACAGCTTCTGTGAGGCGGCCAAGGCCTCTGGTGACGTGTCGTTGTCCAAAGGCGACGAGGGAATCAGCAGAGGTAGTCATCGCTCGCGACTGTGGTATGCAACCTGCAGAGGCGATGCGCACACAAGATTGGGCATGGTCGTTTCTGTGGTGGTCGTGGCGTGGATTAGTAACGTAATAAAGCAAGCACAGAGGCGTGAAATGTCTACCGAATCACTGGAGGTACGGTGACAGAACATTTGGTGACGCCAGATTTGCCTATGGCCCTTGTGTGTGTAAACACTCTGTTAAGAACAGGCATGTTTGCTGTCCGTAGTAAAATCGTGGTGGCCCAAATTTAAGAGACGAAGTCGAGGACGCGACCCTGGGGTACTTACATATTACAATAACATGCTTAGGGGTTATAATTATACGCTCGGAGCTATATGATCAAAGAAAAGACGGCGCTCCGATATCGTATTTGGCATAACAAATTAATCATGGCTGTATCACAAGAGCTTGCCAATAGGAACAAGGCCATCAAAGCCGTTCTCCGTCCTATCATAGATCACCCGGCCACGTAAAATCGTCTGCTGCACAACTCCATTTAGCACCATCCCTTCGTACGCAGAGAATTTGTTCTTGAAGTGGAAATGTTCCTTTGACACCTGACGATAAGTTGACGTTAAAGAACGACTCGGCAAAATCGAAAGTGTCTAGAATATACCTTGAACTCGGCTGCAGAATCCCAGATCACGAGGTCGCCATCATGCCCCACTGATAACCGCCCTTTCGATGACGAAAGCCCGGCGTGTTTCGCAGTTTCTTCGCTTGTCCAGCGAATAATCTGACCGAGACTAACGCCTCTCTTTTGACCTTCGGTCCATAGAAGGCTAAGGCCGAAGCCGAGACTGTTTATGCCTCCCCAGGCGGTCATGATATTTCCCTCCTCGAACTTCTTCAACTCTGCTACACATGGACTGTGATCAGATACCACACAGTCGATGGTACCGTCTATCAATGCCTCCCACAGTGCATCTCTGTTCGATTCGGAACGAATAGGCGGGCAACACTTAAATTCAGGTCGGCCGTGTGGTATGTCATCCGCTGAGAGGCACAAATAATGGAAACATGTTTCCACCGTCAGATTCAACCCACGAGAACGCGCAGCACGAATAATAGGAAGAGCGGAAGACGCGGATAGGTGGACGATGTGGCAACGAAGGGAGCTGTATTTCTCTTGCAAGATGGTAATCAAAGAGATGGCGTTGACCTCAAGTTCTTGAGGGCGAGAGGAGAGGAAGGTTTGATATGCTGTTGGATCATGCTCTTCGTGATTTTGTACTGAGCAGGAGTCACTCTCAAGTTCTGCATGGAACAACAGCACAGTCGATTGATCCTATCAGACACAAAAGTTAGCTAGTAGCTCACTGGATCCTCATATGCAATTTGACCTGGAGCTCTTGCATGTGTGCATGGAGATCATGCTCTGAGACGCAAGGGAATTCCTGGAAAAACGTCATGGGTCATTGAATGATAGGACCCAATATCTCACCAACCTCGACACCGCTTTCAATCAAAAAGCACTTGAATCCTTTTACTCCAGCAGCCACCAATGGTTTCAGGTCCGCCTTTATTCCAGTATGAGCTGTTCTCCTCAGTCAGTCTCAAACGCGCAGCTTGCCTGGTTCCCTGGAATGACACCACCCCAAAATCCAACGTCGGCCCAGCACTGGCCTTGTGCACTTTGTCGCTTGATCTCAAGGTTCTCTAAAGTGGTCGTGGGCGGTATAGAGTTTAACGGCATGTCCACGACCGTGGTGATTCCTCCTGCTACAGCTGCTCGCGTGCCGGTCCAAAAGCCTTCCCAGTCCGTTCGACCAGGCTCGTTTAGATGAACGTGGGCACTAAAAATGCATTCAAATGACAGGCTCTCATGTGGATGGGGGACAAGACACTCACTCGACTAGTCCTGGAAGAACAAACTTTTCTCCTGCATCAATGAATGTTATCTCTCCACCCGGACTGTGTTCTGTGTACACTGTTTGGATGCCTGTGATCTTACCAGTGTCGATGTTTACCGTGATCGTTGCTGGCTGCAGCTCATCTGAACCGGGCAGCAGGACATTTCGGCTAGTCACAACTAGGGACTGGTTGCTCATGGTCTTATCGAAAGGTTCAACTGATAGCGACATGTGACCGACTGAAGATATGAATGTGCTTTGAAATATGTCAAATAAATGGTGAATGGACACTCACATCGTATGTACTGCAATGTGCATAGTAGTCAATGTTACTTCGTACTACTAGATGCCCAGCCCAGCTGGTTGGCAAATGTTCGATATGCTGGGCTCTAGTCTAATCAGTTATCGTCTTTCTTCTATTGGTCTGCTCGACCGGAAGTTCACCGTCATATATAGCCTGCACTCAGATAGTGTAATTCCAAGGACTTTCGACAATCACCAAACTAACACAAGTTGTCGCAAATTCGAGACTGCAAAGTTCTGCCCAGTCTACAACACATTGCACACAAGTAGGAGTTGTGGCGCAAGTACCTATAGCAGCTCTCCGGAAGGTTGAAGACCTGTACAACCATCTTGAAGTGCCGAATCGTAAGCCAATCTACCACGGACAAATGTTTTGTGCACGAGGCCTCTCAAAGTCATGCCTTCATATGGGGTGAGCTTGTTCTTGAAATACAAATGTTCTTTTGAGACCTATCACTCGATCAGCTATCGCCACGGGAACAGCAGCAGGACTAGAATTCACCTTGAATTCCGATTCCGGATCCAATATCACTAAATCGCCATCATGTCCCACTTTCAACTGGCCCTTTGTATCTGACAGTCCCGCTAACTCAGCAGTTTTGATGCTCATCCAACGGACGATCTGCCCAAGTGAGATGCCTCGCTTCCTTCCTTCCGTCCATAGAAGGCTTAGTCCAAGGCCTAGAGAACTGACACCACCCCAGGCTTCCATGAAATTGCCATGTTCAAGCCCCTTCATCTCAACGAGACAAGGACTGTGATCGGAGATTACACAATCAATGGTACCATCCACAAGAGCGTCCCAAAGGAGATTTCTGTTAGAGTCCTCGCGAATCGGAGGGGTACATTTGTACTCGGTTGCACCATCCGGGATGTCCTCTGCTGATAAACATAGATAGTGAAAACAAGTTTCAACGGAAAGCTTTGATCCGCGGTCCTTGGCAGCACGGATGATGGGTAAGGCGGCTGCGGCCGATAGATGGGCTACGTGACAGGAAACTGAGGGGTACGTTGCTTGAAGGCGAGCAATGAGAGTGATAGCATCTACCTCAAGCTCCTTAGGGCGCGAGGAGAGAAATTCCTGGTATGACCTTGGATTAAGCTGGCGTCGGGCTGGTGAAGAAGCGGTCTGCATTTCCGCGTGGAAAATCATGACAGAGTTCTTTGAAAAATGCTGTCAATTAGAGGATAGTCACTGTTTTTGTGCTCGACAACGCCCTACCTGGAGATGGGACATGTGCTTATGAAGGTCGCTCTCAGAAACGCAAGGGAATTCCTGTGTGAAGTGAGCATAAACATATTTATGCACAAAATCTTGGCTTTAAATTACCTCAATGCCCGTATCAATTAAAAAGCACTTGAAGCCTTTGACGCCAGCGGATAAGAGGGGCCCTAATTCGGTCTGTAGACGATGAACATCTGGCGCGCTGAGATCTGCTGGTGCACTTACTTCATTCTGAGGAATTGCTCCTCCCCAAAATCCAACATCTACCCAACACTGTCCACGAGCAGAACGACGTTTGATATGAAGATTCCTAGATGTGGTGGTGGGCGGACTTGAATCGACAGGCATATCAATTAGAGTGGTGACGCCTCCAGCAGCTGCGGCTTGTGTGCCGGTCCAAAAGCCTTCCCAGTCTTGGTTTCCGGGTTCCTCTAGATGAACATGAGCGCTGTCATTATGACAATCAGCAATCGTGCTTTGCAACGAGCAACGACACCCACTCGACCAGCCCAGGAAGAACAACTTTATCTCCAGCATCAACGAAGTGAAGATCCCCGTTTTTCCTGCACGCCCCATTGCCAATGTACTGCAGGCGGACCTCTATTATTTTGCCAGTCCTGATGTCAACATTGATCGTCGCAGGTCGTGGCAGATCAGAATCAGGAAGCAATACGTTACGACTGGTCACAGTGAGAAGCATGATAACCTGCCTAGCTGATGGGCTACAGATGCTGTCGTGTTTTTAGACGATTACATTAATAGACCGTTTCAGCTTGGGAAGTAACTGCGCGATGAAGTATGGGTTCATGACGGGAATTGAGGATGCTCGCGACTAAAGCATTGCGAGTGTCTTGAATTTATGGGGGTTGTAAGGCCTCGTCACATTGAATTTTGAAAGACGCACATGGCAGTACTAGTAGTTCTGATTGACTTTCGAACTTGTTTTGTCGCGAGAGTCACGTGACAACGCATATCAGAGAAGGCCGAAGACAATCTGGAACCGGATTTTGACCGGATTATTGGTTTACAAGCCTTGTACGTTCACTAAGTTTGATACCCATGTACCATCTGCTAGCATAATCTGTTCAAATGTCAGACGGAAGTACCGGACACGATGTTTCTGTTGCGGCAGCCTCAAAACCGGATCCACCTTCACCTCTCGATACCTTACTTTCCCCCAAGGGCCCAACACACGAGGAGCTTTCCCCAAGAGGATCTATCGCGGAGTCCGACTATAACGATGTAATCCTTGATGACGATCCAAGCTTCTCGACTGTTCCTCTCTCAGGAGATACAAGCCTTGTCACCGAGGCAACCACGGACGATACGCTTCCGACTCAGAAGCTAAATCGCAGGACGACTATTTCATCGACGTCCTCAAAAACCTTCTCTTCCTTACGTCATTTCTCACATAGAAAGTCTGCTTCGACAATAACAATACCATCTGCCCCCGGAAATAATATTCTTGCGCGTATCGGATCACAGGGTACCCGCGATGAAGGCAGTATAGAAGCATTGCGGAGTACTGGAGAAGGGCAGCAGAAACTCCACGAAGAGTTCTTGCGCCTTCATAACGAGCGACGTGCTGAGGCAACAGAATCTGAACAGGGAGGCATAGACTGGGGTAAGAGTGACTATGCACAAATTTTCAATTCTGACACCGGCACAAGCTTTCTGGGGAGCCGTCGTCTCAGGTGATGTGCCAAATTTTTAAGCGATCTTGTATTCGTTATTTATCCCGTCGCAGATTATCAGGGTTTCGCAGCCTCGAATCCTCAAAAGCTAGCCAAAGCGATCGAGAAAGGGATTCCAGATGCACTTCGTGGAATGATGTGGCAATTAATGTACGGTGCTTCATGATACTCAGCTCCACCACTGATAAGGCGCTTGAGGCAGGGCAGCGTCAAAGGACGCTGAGCTAGAGAATACATACCTTTCGCTCCTCAAGGAGTCCAGTCCTCATGAAAAAGCAATCACGCGAGATCTCGGAAGGCTCGATTTTTTTTGGATCTCCATCTTCTTGTCTTGACCTCCACTCTACAGAACCTTTCCTCACCACAATTTCTTTACCGATGGACAGGGCATCGGCCAAGAACATCTTTTCAACGTTCTGAAAGCATACTCATTGTACGACCCTCAGGTTGGCTATTGTCAAGGTCTTCCTTTCGTTGTAGCAGTACTTCTTCTCAATGTGAGGTTCTTGTTGCTCCAGTTCAATTTGATTTTACTTTTGACGACCTAGATGCCAGACGAAGAGGCTTTCTCACTCCTCGTGAGGTTGATGCACTCTTATGATCTCCGGGGTCATTTCCTCCCAGAGATGCCTAAACTGCAACTCCGGCTTGTATGTAGATATCCAATACAGCACCTGTTTTCACTCACATTCATTCTCTGATGTTAGTACCAGGTATGCTGCTCAGTTGATCTGCAGTCACTTGTCTCAAGCAACAACAGTTCGATCGACTGATAGAAGAACTACTACCTGTGCTCCACGTTCATTTCCTTAGACAAGGCATTAAATCTAGCATGTTCTGCTCGCAGTGGTTTCTAACGCTCTTCAGCTATCGGTAAGCTTGCAACTTTCATGACGTACGGCTTAACTCAGTATTGGGACTTCAGGTTTCCACTAGAAATTGTAGTCCGGATATACGACAATTGTTTGGCCAGTGGTATAGAAGCCATCTTTGCATTCAGCATCGTGCTGCTCCAGAAGAATGAAGACGAGCTACTTACCCTCAAATTTGATGACATCCTCGCGTTTCTGAAGAACAACATTTTTGATCGGTACAAGGTGGGTCGAGTCGTTTTATCATTCCACTCTACTTCACAGTGAAATTGATAGATCGAGTCTTTGGAGTCATCTGAAGACCATATCACGGGTCCCGATAAGAGCGTTAAGTATGATGTAGACGCGTTCGTGCTGGACGCTATCTCTGTGAAAATCACGCCATTCATGTTGGACACTTACTCACACGAGTATGAGAACCTTGTTCGGACCCGAGATGCACATGCCATCGAGATAGATAGGTTGCGAAATAACAATCGCACCCTGTCTGCGCAATTGTGAGTACTCGTTGACAAGTACAACTGACCATCTTTGAATGTGTGGACTGCAATCACAGGAAAGAACTTGATGCGAATATGGCGCAATTAAATGCAGACCATGTTGAAATCCTTGTAAGCCGTAAACCAAACTTTATCAGTTCATACATTGACCACGCGGTCGTTCAGAACCAGCTTGTAATGTCTCGGCTACGAAACGAAGAGCTTGAAGAAGAACTGGTTAAATACAAACTTCTGTATAGTACTTTCCTATTCCGTTGTGCTATGATTCTGAAATCCGCGACAGTTACGCCGAGGCCATGCACGAGAATCAAGACTCCTTGTCATCTCATCGATTGTCGTCTCCTCTGGCTAGAAGGGGAAGTCGCCCCTTATGATTCAGAAATTGGAATTCACAGGACATGCACACGAATTAAATTCCTCGGTACAAGTGTTGAAACAAAAATTCTGATACCACTACAGGGCAGACTCTGACAGGGTAGTAGTACAATTATGACGGCCGAAAAACATACTTCGATTTTTTTTTAAAGTCCTTGCGCAAGTTGAACCTGCAGACGAACATTAATCTAGGATCGACTCTTCACTCATGTGAAAACTGACCTCTTCTTTGCTGATGAAACCCGACTCTCCGGGAGCCGTTGCCTTGCCTGTGGCAGCGGCATAAGCCACTTCTGCTGAACGCACCGGAGAGGAGTGCTTCGTAATCCAGTACTTGATCTCATCCGGAACGACCTCGATCACGGCGACGCGTGGGTCAGTCTTGTCGCCCTTGTGGACACCATCTTTCAGGTCGCCGAAGTAGGCGGTGAGGCTGTACTCGGTTAAAATATGCCAATGCATAATACAATTAAACGCACATTGGGGACCAAAGCTTATTGATCAGATCCTGATCCTCGGTCACTCTGGCTCTACCGGAGTAGGATGCCCAGTCTGTGGAGGATGAATCACAGAAGCTAACATTGACATGCGCATCGTTTTCGATGTCATCGAACTTGTGAGTCACGTTGTTCGCGAGGAACACGAGGTTCAGCTGCGTGTCGCTGAATGCTAACAGGGGTATCATAATGAAGAATGGTATGCGGCGAGGATTGGATTCGTACGTTTAGCAGGGGTCATTGCTCGGGAATGCAGGTTTCCGTTTACGTCACGGGTGACGAGCATTCCAATCTTTGCTGTCTTTATGACAGTGTGCAAATCTAACGAGTCGTCAGTGGGATGAACCAGGTATTCGTGAAACGGGATGCGTACCTGCGATCTTCTGCTGAAGAGTGACATTCTTGCTCTCTGCAATGGTGGAGTAAGGGTCGAGACGGGCTTGTTCTTGGTTCGAATCAGACATGTTTGAGGTGAAGCGAAGGGGGACGGAAAGGATTGGGGTTTATGTAGGCAACAGTTGAGTCGGATGACGTCAGACTTCTGAACCACAGGGGTTAAACTAGACCCGAACTTTGCCCGAACTATCTGTAAGTTATTCGTCTTCGGATCCTACATACGTCACTTACGAGCATTGAAGACCCCGTGGAGCCGTCTTACTTTCTAACACTGCGCCCGTTGCTCACTCCTCCTATGTACAGTTCAATTTGAATGCCTCGTCCTAACTTACCCAAGCGTCCACATCACTCGGGCAATGTATCATTCATGCTACGCTACTCGACGGCTCCATGCAAGCTTGCTGAAGAGATATGCCAAATGGTCCGACAGCAACTTGGTCTTTATTACACCTCATTTTCTACTTCTGACACGAGGAACTTCTAACACTTGGTGTCTTTTTTCTTAGATGCACCTTTTTCCCCATCTGCCTGACATTGCACCCTACTTCAATGATTATCTCGGATCCCAGGTCTCGCTCTAGCTGATGTTTCGTCGGTACGTAACATCGTGACCTCACTGAATATTCGATTTATCGATTGACGTTGCACTTGTGAGTTGGGATACGCAATTGATCAATTAAAAGTATTTGCTCAGGGCACTGCTAATACAGAAAGATCAGCAAGTCATGGTGGACACCGACATGTGTCCATCCGTCCCTCCCTCGGACGATACAGGATGATGTCGATAAAATTTTGATCGTGCGTTGTCCGGCTGTCGTGATTCTCGTGAACTGTACACGCAGTTTAAACGTGCTCGTATCTTCGAGGAAGTGATTCATTTCCAGAGAACCGACAATCTTCGAACATGTAATGGAAGACACAGTACCTTCCATATCGGGTGTAAAAAAGGCCTGCTGTGGACTGTAGTAATCCTGCGCTTTAGCTAACAGCATCAGTATTCATATGCAGAAGCAATCAAAGATCACCGGCACAATGCGATTGGATTTTCTGATGGACTTGAACTCTGGTAATTAATGTTGTAGCAAATGCAGTTCCCGTTAGATTGTATAAGTACGGGTAATTCAAAACACACATCACAAGACACATACAGCTCTACAGACCCATCAATAACAATACAGAACGTTCTTGTGTGTAGCAAATTGCAAGTCCAAAAAGCATCATGATTGAACAACAAAATTCGTGCTAGTACTTCGACCAAGCGGGGGTCTGGGGTTCCGCCTGCAACGCTGGAAAGTCGGTCGCCTCCCACGTTCCCGGTATGAGGGCGATTGGAAGGAGCCAAGTGGCAGTGAGAACCACTCCGTACCCTAGATTTGATGGAACGTTGTGACAATGATCAGTTAGAATTCAGTGACGTCGATTAATAGCACGTACCTTTATCAAAAACTTTAACTGCTGACCAGCTCCAAGCAATGAAACCTCCGATGTAGCCGAGGTATGGTACAAGTCGGCGGAGAATACTCATCGAGGTGCGCAGCTGCGGCGGCATGAGCGAGATGGGTAAATGATCCAGTAGCCATTTCAGCGCGGTTGTGATCATGGCAGCGCGTTTCGCAGCTTCAAGTTGTTTATCGTTGAGAGCATCGAGCACAGGAGGCGGAAGGTAACTGAGATCACCCACATTAGCTTTGAAGGTATACGAGTATATCAGCAAAAAATGCCTACATTCGGAATCCCCACCACATCGCTTGAACAGATATTTTTGTAGGAGATGGGAGCCAGACACGATATTCAACTGGTTCGCTTACGGCAACAGTAGTCATGTCCTTTGGTTCGACACTGCTGCTGGATGGAACCTGCTCATGGCCCGCCCTTTGTTTCCCTGTGCCCGAACTCTCGCTCTGGGCGAGAACTTGTTCGATTGACTCTGATGGAAGGGGAACGAAAGTCAGCTGGGGTGTGCGGATCTCTTCTCCATCTCCATTGAGTGAGACAATTTCTGAGCGCGCGATCTCTATCTCCGAGTCCTCGGTGGGTTCTAAAGGCCCGTACATCATGACCGATCCATTGTCATCTTCATACTCCGCGCCAGTGCGCGGTTCCACTGCGTTCGACTCAGCGGAGCCATCCCTCTTTGTTATAGGGGATCGCAATCGGTCTAACACAGACCAGACCGACTCTCTCCCACGATCGATTGACCCATTCATGACGGAGAATGAAGTGAGGAATGTCGTCAACTTTGAGTCAGAAAATCCTGGGGAAGAGATGGGAGGGCTGTCATTGGGATCTATGACTGGGGTTCCAGAGGGTGTAGTATAGAACTGGGGGAAAGAAGTGGGTAGGCCAGATGGCACGGAGGGCAGCGATGCGATCATAGCTTGAATTCTTCGAGCGAGAGTGTCAGGCTCTGGTGGTTCGCTTTCAACTCCGACTTCTCCACCGCCATCAAATTGAATCGCATCAACAGTCGCACTGCTGCCTGCCTCCTGAATCTCATCATCAATAATGGGGGAAGCATGAAGGGATGCAGCAGTGGGAGTGATCGGTTGTTGAGCTTGATTGCCTTCCTCCACGAGCCAGGAGGATGGAGGAAAACCTGGCCTCTTCGCCTTGCGTGCATATTTCAATAACTTGTCTATGGTGTTTGACTTTGCTTGTAAAATTTGTGATGCGGAGGATGGTAAACTTGAAGCTCGAGGCTCGGCGCCTACATGAACGGTTGAGGGTGATTGCTCTGTTGTAGCGCTGGCCTTGCTTAAACTCCTGACAAAGCGAGGAACGATGCCAGGGGGCGGCTCTGATTTTGGAGACGACACATGTTCTTGCTCCATGGAGGCCAGATGGAAGCAGCTTTGGCCTGTGACCAGTGCGTGTCGCGTGCAGCATGAGTTATGTGCGGCTGTGCCCGATAGTCTCGTTTTGGTAATCGGGTTCTTGGCGGCCTGTCAGTTTCCTCGAGGTTTAAGTTGGTTGGGTTCGAGGATGGGCAGGGCTGCCGCAAACCTATCGATGTCCTTTTTGTACGAAGATGGTTGACGATAAGTACTATAAGGTAACCAGGTGCACAAAAGTCAGTTCAGTTTGTGAATTTTTGCAAGGTAACGTACGCGCTGACGTTACGGCCGAGTAAATTGCCCTTTGACCTAGAGATCTGAGACCCTTGGATTTAATATTGATGAGGCCTCTTAACACCAATCGCAGCATGTTGAGTTGATCAATATTATGATTCTTCCGATCTATGGATGGATGATTGAAAGTTTTGGTCCGATGGAGCTGATCATGATGAGGATTTGATAAGATTAGCGGTGAAACCCAAATAGTAGGTAGTCCTATGTCGCATAGGCATGGCAGTACTTTGAGAGGTCGTGGTGTGATTATCTTTTTGTGGGAATTAGCCGCCGCGTGTTTCTTGAGATGTAACTGAAATGGGAAAGATGTGCGAGGCGTGGAGTGCAGCCGGCGCGGTGAGCCAAGTAATAGCCCTGCATTCACTTTTACTTTCACTCTGACGTTAAATTGGCTTTGTAGCCTTTTGACTCTTGACACCATCCTTTCATCGCGTGTACTCAGCCCTCTTCAACATTTAAATCTAGTCTACCATCAGCTCTCACCGCTCCTGGTAATACCCATCAGTATGACAATGCCAGCTATAGTAGATTCTTCATGTCCTCACATTCAATCATTGTCCACTCGCCCTCAAACTTATCCTCGCCATCGCGAGGTCCTCGCTATAACAATGAACAATCTAGCAAATCCCATACATCTCGACTACTCAATCCATCCCTCTCGTTTCCCAATCTCCTCAATCCGTCCAGATGGCCCACAAAATACTCCATCCATACCACCTCGCACTCCTCCAAAGCCTGTATTTCCTCGGTATGACCCTCTCCATGTCCTCTCCAGAGATTCCACCCCACCTCCACCCACAAAGCAGTCATCTCTACATCCCCTACATGTGGCACCCGGCGTCCTCGCAAACGGCATCATTACTGTCATGCTGCCCGCCGTCCGCGAATTCCTCACCGCTACCACCATTGCACCTCCTGCCGCACCTGAGCTTCCAAGCGACAGTAGAGTATTAGCGCTTGCTGCTCTAGCCGTCTTCTATCGTCCGATGCACCCTGCACATTGGGTCTTCTGGAATAAGGAACAGAAGAAGAACACCGCAGCCATTGTACAGAGCGTACTAGGTGAGTCCACTTGACATGTTACCTTTCATCCGGTCCCGCTTTGATACCCATCGATTCTACTTTTCATTGCACTCAGTGTGACCCATACTAACATCTGCTTCAGATACCACCCCCACTCCCATTATCTCGCCCATCGGATGGATAGCCATCCAGGACAATCTATGGATTCTTGGTTCACTTCAACACGCCTATGCTAGTGCCCTATCTTCACAACCCTGGTACGCCGCATACGTCCCATCTGAAAGCGAAACCCGCATGAGTCTGCGCAAGCGCAAGCCCACCATGATCCAAGAACAAGTCATCGAAGATGATGACGATGATCTCCTCATCCCTCCTCCACCCAGGAAGCGTGCAAGGACGCGCAGAACTGTCACAACTACCAGGACTCCGAGGAAACTAGAAGAATTCTCCCATCCTGATAATCCGGAGACAGAGGACGTGCCTGATGAGGTCGAAACAGCCACTGAACTACCGGAACCGGAAATGGTACTTATGTTGACGCGCGCGGCCAAGCGCGAGCTCGTCGAGATGCCTGTGTCGGCACAGGATGCTGAGAAATCTGTCTCACCAGAGCCGCGTAGAAGTCAGCGGAAGAAAGGTGATTCACCGGCGTCTTCGGCGACTACTCTCACGCGCATTCACTCGCGGGAGTTGTCGGCAGAATCCGTGGAAGGCGCTCAAAGCGCTGGAAGTAGCACTGTTTGCGAGGAGGAGCCAGACAAGGAAAAAACAAAGAAGGGCCGTACAGAAAAGGCCGTGAAGCGTCTTGACAATACCGGCGAGGAGGAGGGAGACGAGGAAGAAGCTGAGGAGGAGAAACCTGCTCCCGCCAAGAGATCTCGCACTTCAGCTTCTCGTACAAAGCCGAGGTCCAGGGCCCCACCAAAGAGGACCAACTCGACCAATACCAATTCTGAGGAAGGCGGCGAGCACGTAGATGCTACTCCCCCACCTCCTGCGCCTAAACCAAAGTCACGTTCGCGCCCGAGGACGCGCAGGCGTTAGATTGGCGCAGATTCTTTTTTTCAACACATCAATGAACTTGTAACGCACTGGAGGACCGAATCATCATATCACGAATTGCATCGAGTTCCGGAGCACACCGCACAATCACATCATATCACATCACATTATATCGCACAAGTATCGCGCCTCGTCACAGGTCAAGATAATCTGGCCCATCGGATCAAGATTAACGAAAGGAAGGAAGGAAGGAAGGAAGGATCTGAATGAATGAATGTGTAGAATGTACTATCATCGATTTTCAGGACTGAGAAGTTGTTGCATCATCAGTTCTTTTCCTATTATCGTCATTTTCATTTTTCCTGTCTTCTCACCATCATCTCCCCGTTTTCTTTTCTTTTCATCTCCCTCTTTCTCTCTTTATTTCTGATCAATTTTCTTTTCTCTCGTTCAGTTACTGGATTTGTCAAGGGCAAGACCCCATCACTTGTTGTCGTACTGCTATCGTTTCTACTTTTTACCATTGTCACCTCCATCACTATCATCACTTTTTTTTTCATTCCTTTTTTCTCGCCTTGTTCTTTGTGTATCATCACATCACCAGCAGGTGTGTACTTGACGAGCTCGATCGCCCTTATGGTGACAGGGGGGATACTGGTGTATATGTACTATTACTACGACTGTTAGCTATAGATAGCCGGAGCTCAGGCTGCACACCTGCTGAACTGAGAGGGGTGTATATCATATTTTCTTGATTTTCATGTTGTGCCAAGATATAAACGAATCTGCTCATGAATCGTGCCTACGCGTCAATGTGACATACGCGGTGTGACGAGTCACGTGCGTGGAAGTTTGTTGTCACGTTTCACATGCCAAGCTCTCTCCTCCACCAATGTGCCTTCGTTGTCATGGACTGCGATCATCTGCAAGGATCTACACTGGACATGAATGTGCTAATGGCTCATTCACGTATGATTTATACTGCGACTTGACTGCCACCCGACGTGCTGCACTGCAACAGATAGCCACGATGACGATGATCCCGATCACAGCAGACACTCCCAGGTGTAAGCACGCCAGCTTACCTGATTTCCCATAATCAGTACCTATACCGTTGCTGATACTGAAATCTAGGCTTCCAGTATCTCACCTTTTGGTGTAACGGTTATGTGCGGGCGGCAGTCTGACCAAGTTACACCGAGCCCGGATGCACTACATCGATGCTCTCCCCTGACGATCATCAAATTCAATTGGCAATTGCAATAGTATCTTTTTATTGCTTCGTTCCAGGCCGCATTGAAATTAGCTTCCTCGGCGTTTGGACATCGATACTACCTTAGACTTGAATGTAAGTATGTGTCTGTCGTTTTGATCGGGGTCTGACATTTCATCACAGCAGGTTTGGAACGTAATCCATCTTTTTAACTCTGGGGTTGTTACGTTCTTTCAGCCAAGGAGTTTATTTTGGGCGGCTGTCCTGGACTATCCTTATGCTGCTAGCGATATCCGCCGGGATGGTCGATCGTCGATATTAATGCGGCGGTCCATGCCGCGCACGAAATATTACCAGCGGATTCTGTGCCCGACATATCCCCGGATCCCACACTGGGACTCTAAGTCTGATGGGTTTAAAGAGCTACCGTGGATTCCAGCTTTGCTGAGGTATATGCGCCTCGAGGTCGTGGTGTGCGGGTACAATACTGCATGCTCAATTCTTCCTCCTTGAGCCTGTCACGCTGCGGCGTTCCATTTCCCTGCTACCCCGAAGGAGAGCTCCATTTCAACGATACAGGATGTCTCTACATTCTGGACCTACGCGAATTTTGGTTATTTCCGAGTCCGTTTTAGCATTGCCTTGAAGGATATAGTCGTAGCCGGTGCTATCGCTACCTCATCAAGTCCCTGTGTTAGCCAAGATGCCTCGAACAAGAAATCACGTTCTCGGCACGCCATACAGCATGCGTATACTCAGGTTATCAGTATCGCGTTCCCTATCGTCACGATGAGGTCATGGTATTTGTTTTACCCTCAGATGGCCTAGTGGCATATTCTAACTACATGCAGGGCCACTCTCATTAGACCGTGAAGACAATGAGCTCGATCGTCAGATGGGCTCGTACAGAAACTTCTGGCCACCGCTATCTGGTTCTACGAGCGAGATCCTCTCCATTTTGATATACTCGATCGCTTACGGCATTTGTATTTTTTCAGGATAAGAGTATGGATTGGGAGTTATTAATTCATTATTACTCATCCCAACCACCGCCCGTCACAGTATCGTGCCGGGCATGAAATGCCATGGTGTCTCGAAGCCGTTCCACGAGTTCCTATTGCTGGGCTCGTCCTCATTATCACCTCCCGCTGACACAACCTTCCCTGGAACGTCGGCTACTCCGCAAACCCAGATACCCTTATGAACGTTCGTCCTTTCCTGCGCTAAAACATCGACTCTCACGATGTAATACTATCGCAACACCGGACTTTATAAGAAACGTTTCGCCAGGCCTTCCTATGGTTCGACAGAGTAGCGTTCAGACGGTCTATCATGCGACATATTGATTTACGGCAAAACTCCTAGTAATCAAGGTTAACATTCTTAGCGAGCTTGTCCCTATTCCAAGCTGGATTCACGATGACATCTGATTCTGACATATGTCTGCCCTGACATCCATATGTTGTTTCGCCCCTCATAAGCCGGCGGTGACATGCCGCTGTCGCGCCCCGGAGAAGAGCGAGTTACGTTTACTTCGAATTCCTGTCCTGGATCACGAGGCATGCGATTCTCTTTCTCGATTGGGTTGGTTTCAAATTCTCAAGTCTGTCTCTTTCAATACCTGCGTTACTACTGGCATGCGACTCTTCGCCTCGGTTTAGCACGCTTCGTAGAATGGAAGTCTGAGTGCTACGTATTCTCACTAGTCCGGAGTGGCGAAGGAACCAAATACCTTTTTATGTCGACGCTGATAAAGCCAGAAGATAAGAATATACGCCGTCAGCTTTGTGTTCGAACCGGGGAAACGAGGACCGAATCGTGGGTGATAATAATGATAAGTCCCCATTCCATTCACGCCACAGCTCCATTGGACTCATATCACGCAAACGTATACAGATATGACAATCCTCGTTGACTTCGTCAAGTTACATGCACAGATGTATGTAACCTCAACGTATGACGCTCGAGAATTTGATCGCCCGCGAAGCTCAGGGAGACATGTACATTGCTCGGCTTAGCGCGAGCGAATTGGCTAGGCGTTATGAACGGCAATGTCATCCGATGGGGCCAAACGCCGGGGTCCAAAATAACCTGACGCGATGGCCATTTTTATCCGCGGACCCCCTGAGAGTATTAAAATTCACCGACTCGATCTGATATATCAAACCATTTATTGGTCACAATTTCTGCACCCTGCATATGGCCATAGTATCAGTGCTCAAAGACGCAAGGGATGTTGTACGCAGACATTCATGCTCATCGATGGATGGTTGAGATTAACGACTGCATCGCCGACAAACCACGCGTGGTTTCCGGCACCGCGGATAAAACATCCCACGACTCTGCATAAATACGCCATGATCGCATTTACCAACTCTAGCGACCCAGTTCACCGTGGTTCTAACAGCTGTGCTTGGCGATCAAAGTCCATCAGGACTTCATTGGGGTTCAGGTATGGGAGGTATTTGAATACGCCGTTTTGCAGCAACTGAAAGAACTAGTATACCCCTAGGACGAAACCATGTGCTGCACTCTGGAGGATCGGTGCACCTGCCAATCCCCGGTCCGGAGAATGAACGTTGAGAAATACAAGAGCTCCTGGTACGACTGGTGGGCCAGCGGCGATAGTCCGGTTATTCATTGTGGCCCGCACTTGGTGCTAACTTACAGATTGTTCAAGGATTACCCGACGATGGTTTCAAGTATTTTCCCGAAAGCATTCTAAGGTGCATTTTGAAATGTGTTTGCAAGGTTAGACTCTCGGGAGCATTCATAATATGAAGTCACGAGTGAACTTCGATCAACCTACCGCCGCGGGAGAATAGCGAGGTTTGGATAGCCAATTGCCACTCCTTGGCGGCGTTAACACACACACCGTCGAGTGCAGGGACGAAGATGAGGCAGCTGCTAACCCCCTCTAGTTCGGAATTGGGGAAATTTATGTAACTTGAATGTTGTGGTGAAACTTGGGGAATTAAACTGTAATATAAATATCAGAGACCTTGTTCCTGAGCATAGTTTCAGTGAGGGGCGCGAAAGGCGTGGCATTCTGGCCAAGCATGGAACCTTAGTCCTCGCAAATTTGGCAAACTGGTCTCAGCCTTTCCTAAGCCGAAACTTGGGGTGAAGACTCGTCACATATGGAAGCCGGCTGAATCTGAATCAACGTGTGTTGGCTGTGGATATATAAACGTGCCGTCGATTTTGTTCTCTCGCTGACCCTATCGCCGTACAGAGCGGTATCACTAGTTGGATACGCCCTACGCTGTCCTCGGGAGAGTCGGTCAATGTCCATCCCGAATGGTGGTGTAGGCACATGGTTGATGGGACCGAGTGGCATATTAGACAATCCAACGGAGGCTATGCATGCCAGGCCCCATGCCAATGAGCACCACGGACGACAACCGTTCAACACGTCCACTGAATACTGAGTAGAAAAGTACTAGTAAACCTCCATTTACAACTACAAAACAGTAACGAAGAATGAATCAAAAAAAAAATCAAAAAAAAAGGCCAGGTTGGTTTGGATTTCGAATGAAGAATGAAAGCTATAAGCGCTGTGACCTGGCAAGGCATTACCAAATTCTGCTTCCGTCTTAGCGGGTCACCCAAACTTACCAGCCATTGTTGCGCTGGCCACTGCTTTCTCTCTTCCCACTAACACCATCACTCCCAATGCTCTCCCAATCGTCTTCCTCATCGTCTTCGTCCTCTACTTCCCTCCAAAAGATGAAGAAACGGTAATTCAACTTCTTTGCCTCATGCTCCTCAGTTCTCACCCTTCGTCATCCTATCTCTCCAGCAGATGGTCGAGAGAGCAACTCTTGAAGAATCTTGAGGTCATTCAACTTCTCAATTCACTAATTTATTCGAGATAATTAAACTCTTTCTTCGTACCATCGTAGATCTTGGGTCCTCTTGCAGCACCGCTGCCGCCAGACCTTCCTCCCTCACCCCCAGCATCCCGGTCAAACTCCCCTACCGCACCGGCTATCAAGAGAAAGCACGAATCCTCACAAGAACATGACGTCGTCAAACGTTCCAGAACTAACGGGCTGCCAGAGAAGCCCTCATCACATCACCATCATCACTACCACCCACCTCCTGCTCCTCCTTCGCAACCGCTCAGGTCCTCGAATGCAGTTCCCTCATTCAACTTGCGTTCAGAGCCATCTGAGGATGGAGAAGTACGAGAAGATACCACTGCCGTGACGCCCCGGGGTCCGGCGCCTGCGGTTCTATCAACCACTGTGCCTGTGCGGCGTCCGCGGCGCGGACGTCCAGCACTCACCTCCTTCGATGAAATGCACGATATATATCACAAGTATGGTAGAATGCTCAAGTATTCAGGCGATGCTCGCTTCTGGTCGACATATCCTGCTACGCACAAGGAGTACCGTCCACTGGCTAACCCCCCGCCTCCAAATTCTCCTTATCATAAGCATGGAGGGCTCATAGCCCGGCTCGAGCTCGTAGACGCACTTGTATGCTTCACCTACTCATTGTGGAGCAAGGATTTCAGCAGGAAATCGTGCTTCCGTGAGACTTGGGCTACCATCGAGGCATTCCTTGGGTGGTGTAAAAACAAATGGATCGCTGAGCTCGATACAATTGGCGATCGTGAAAAAGCCCTCTTGGGCTTGATGTAAGCACCCCCTTACTATGGTTTTCTGTTCTGCTTACGCATTTAACGCACACAGCTGGATGATTGAAGGATTCATCCACGGGCGAAAGTTCTTTTTTTCAGCAAAGACGGTCATAGAACCTGACATGGAACGCATATGGGCCAAAATGAAGGCTGAGATGATGATCCTCAGCAGTAATGCGGAGAAAGCGGATGGACAACCCACACCACCAATGCTTCCTTCCCCCGCAAGCATAGCTCCTATCAATAGTGCAAATTCTACGCCCATAAACAACAGTGCAAGCGGCACTCCGAGTGTGAACACATCCAGCGGTATCAATCTGGTCAATTCGCCTCTTCCCTCGCGCTCAGCACCTCCGATTTCTACCGCACTCCCACAGTATATGCATGGTCTTTTGCCTCAGACAGCCAAAGGACAAAGCGCGAGCTACAACATGGTCGAAGCAGCCTCCAAGGCAACAGCGACCATTAATCCCGCGCTCGCGTTTAACGTCAAGGAGCTATCCGGTGGCGTCATGGCCGCAGGGTACTGTATGGAGTTTGCTCAACGCACTCTGACCCTGCCCATACTGGCACGGCATTATCCCACGACATTTGCCCGGATGATGAGTTCGAGTCTGACTGCGCACGAAGAACACGAACCTGATATCGAGGATGAGGAAGGGGAACTGTTCTGGCCTGGCCAGTGTGTAACTGGAGAGGGCCTCGGCTGGGTTTGCCTGATGGGTAAAGCCATGATCAAGGAATTCGGCCGGGACATTGGCTATCTCGGACTTGCCGGTGTCGTTCCCAAACCCGCTCCTGGACCGATAACAGGCGACTCATCCCGACATGCGTCCGTGCACCGGTAGCAGGCCATAAGAGGCCATACCATTCCACGCGATTCTCATTTTTTGTCGGCATTATCATCTGGAGTCATGATTTTACTTGCAATCCACGGAAAATTTTGGATTGATTCTCTCGAATTTCATTGCGGAGAAGGTTTTCAAGCCTTCCGGATCTCTCGCCCTATCACGCCAGCTTTCCTCGAACTGACGTTGCCTACGCTCTAGCGACCTCATCCAACCTCTCGTAGCATCCTGCTGCAGCCCAGTGCATTTAGCGCTCCCAACTTAGATCAAACTTGTATTATTACTCATATCACTTGTCATGGATATCCTGGCCCAGTGGCCTGCCGAGATCCGTTCATTTCCGTACCGTCACTGCCTCGCTGGTCTGTCGACTCTTGTTCATCGGCATGAGAGGATGTGCTAATTGCATCGTCACCGCCATCATCCTACCGCATCTAGCACCTGGCCTCTCATTCCTTGTATTTATCCCGATCTATACGGCTCTCGTCCTCTCAACGCGGTTCTGTTTTCCTGTTTGTTGAAGGAGATAAAACGTACATATGTACTTCTACTTATTATACGAGTGCTGTCAAGGACAGGAGGACACTCGAGGCTGAGACGGTCTGGACCCCGCGCCCCATCAGATTGCATGGGGTGTATATCTCATTGGATCCTGGGGTTGAGAATTACTTTGTTTTTGTACACCTAATTCAATTTCCTGGATTTTGGTTGGAGCGCGCACAGAATAGTTCCGTGATCAGGCCCAAGGTCCGATCCATGTGAGATACCAGTTGTGACGGGTTCAAATGGAATTAGGCAGTGTTCAAACGCTGTTGCTGTGGGAACGTTCCTATAACATAACAGCCACCATTCTATGTGACATATGGTTGACTCATCAGGGATGCGGAATCATGTGCATGCATAATGTCATCGAGGTTAACATACACATACAGAAGCATGAGTGCAGCATGAGCGCAGCGTTGATAATGAAGCGGAAAAAGTGAATATCCAGAAAGCCCACAGCAGTCGCACTCGGATTGCACGAGTCCTCCCAGACCCAAGTACGCGAGCAGCAGTTTTCACCGGTTAGACTTGGCAACACGCTCGAGCTCATCCTTTTTCTGTTAATGGGCGGTAATGAGGTCGTGATCAATTGTCAAAGACATTTAATTTACCTTAATGGCGTACGAGTTGGAGGAACCCTTGGCAGCGTTGATGAGTTCATCAGCGAGACACTCGGCAATGGATTTTACGTTGCGGAAGGCAGACTCCCGCGTCTGATACCGAGGAAATTGAGTGAGGATAATTATAAAGGTCGTGGTATGCTTACGCCGATAGTTAGGAGGGAGATGGCCTGGTTGACTCTCCGCAGGGGTGAGACATCAACGGCTTGACGGCGGACAGTACCCTGAGAACCAATACGGGTGGAGTCTTCCCGAGGGCCGGTGTTGACAATGGCGTCAACGAGAACCTATGTATTGATTAACACCTTGAGTCGTGCAACAACAACTTTCGGCCGACAGACCTGTATGGGGTTCTGGTCGGTGAGGAGGTGGATGATCTCGAATGCATGTGCAACAATGCGGACAGCCATAAGCTTCTTGCCGTTGTTGCGGCCCTTCATCATCAAACTATAGCCATACTTTCAGCGTTCACATTTTCGTGGAAGGATCTATTTGGCGCACCTGTCAACCAATCGCTCGACGATGGGCATTTGTGCCTTCTTGAACTGCTTCTTGGCATAACGGCCAGCAGTGTGGGGCAAGTAGACAGCATGGCGGACTTGGATGTAGTCCGTGAGGGAAATGTCCTTTACTTCGACACTGGACCGAAATCACGTCAATATAAAGATTATGCACCGATAAATCCAAACATACTCCTGGGTGTCCCACTTTCCAAACAATTTAATTTCCTGACCGATTTTTGAGACGTCCTTGGGAAGGGTAGTGGCCATTTTGAGGTGCTTGAGGGATCTTGATGTAAGGTGGCCTTGGACCTTTTGCGACGATGAGCGGCTGTTTGCTCCTGTTGTGCCACTATAGAAGAATAAGGTTCACCAGCCCTCCGGCAAAGGCCGAGAACTGTACAGTTCCAACACCCCGTGTCATGTCGGGGATTATGATCATTGCGGGGATTCCAACCGAACCGTTCTGCCGATGCGTCTCATCTCCGAGTGGATCGTGGATTCATGTTATGACATCCTATGGTCATGCCATACTATTATGTCTACTTTCTGAACAAGGTGTTTATCGTATCCTGGCGCCGCAAGATATGATGACAAGGGTTGAAGGTTCAAGTCCAGCGCGAGGAATACCCATCTAATGTTGGAGCGTCGTAGCAGGACTTTGCTCCACTCAACATCATGTTCTCTTGTTGTACGTATATATACAACCTCGTGACGGTGCAGGCTGGGTGATTGCCTTTAAGTCTGATCTTGGCGCTTGTTGCAGGCTATGCCATATGGGCATTCGGTGTTCTATCTCTGACCGGGTTCGGTTGAGTCAAGTTGCATGCACTCAGCCAGTACTCTCGGGGATATGTTCTTGGAAGACTGATTCAGATATCAGGTCGGAAAAATGTTCTAAGGCCTTGGTCCATTATGAAATTTTGACCTGAGACAGCTGAGAGATTCGCTGGCATGCATACGGTCGCGAAGAACAAGCAAGGGTGGCCGTTGACCCTAATGATGGATTACGTCTTACTCGTGTGAAATTTCCATTTTGACGCAGGAGCTGCCTTTGCTTTCTATTAATTACTGACTTCGAGAAACATGATGTGACCTGATAAAAGTTGACCTGGCGTTCATGTGTCCAATCGAGCTCGTTTCTGACCTTTCCCCAGGACTACCAAAGTCTTCACTAGTTAGCAGACTTGGGTCCTTGACCTCATGGAGGTCCCCGCATATAACGAAGAGCAAGTTTATGCGAATGTCGCTTACACTGTCTGGGTTACTCGTATATGCCAGCGTGAGTATCGAACGTGCTTTAGTCGACATTCTGACTTACTTTTTGATATATTATAGTATGTCCTTGTATCATTTTCTGTTATGATTACTGTACGTCTTAGCGTGCTTATCAAGACCAGTCTGCGCTAACTTTTGGTTAGTGCTCACGCTCGATCGAGAGGTACAGTGATTTTCCTTATCCTGTGGATTCGACCGTCTCATTACTCATTAGGTTGAGTTCATATGGGTCTGTCCTCATCATACTTGTGCAGGATCTGGCTTGCTGAAGTCTATTATCATAGAGACGCCCAATGAGATCGTCCAACATATTATATATCATCGTAAGATTGCTCTCATGCCTGTAGAACGCCTTTGAATGTCATTTAGGTGAGATTCGGTGGCGGCGCACTCATATTGTGAGCCCTTACTCGCTAAAAACGAACAATACAGTCGCTGACTTTCTGTGCAGTGTCACTGCTTCAGGTAGTCGTCGTTTGTCTTGGCCTCGAATCATCGCTGATTGGTGTCCTTATCAGCATTTTTGAGCGAACACACTTCTAAAAAGGTATGCTTCTTATTACTTCATTTCTGAGAGCTGAACACCTTCTAGTTGTAAGTTGTATATTGTGATCATTATTGCATTAGCCGTTCACCCTACTTTAATACTGAAACAAAATTATTAGCTGTGAGCGGGAATTCTCAGCTATGATGCCAAGTCTGATAAGCCTATTTAGGTTCATTGTTCTTAAACATTCAAGGGTGGCCCAGTTTTTGCGTTCTTTGGGCAGTTCAGCGTGAGACATGTTTTATTTCTTCAGATGACACCGCTGACCTTCGCTCAGTCATACTGCAGCTCCGAGTGTACGCTCTATACCGTCGATCTCTAGCAGTCTTAATTGCGATGGCTGTCGGATTTACGATAGAGGTCATAACCATGTCTATCGTTTTAGGAATAGGCATGGCAGAAAATACCAGCGAGTATCCACTTATCCGCACAATTGCTCCGAATTTGACATTACTTTCTAGATACAAATACGCCATTGCCAGGTATCGGAATGTGTGCTGTCACGCACGCACCGCCTATCCTTGCTTACGTGTGGTTGCCCGATATTGTTTTTGGAACATTTCTGTTCGTGCTTGCTTGCAGGATCGGTTTCAAACGCGGTAGATTTGGCTTCAACATCTTCCGCATGGAGCGAAAAGACCTTGTTGATGCTCTCGTGTATGGCAACGTCCATTACTATTTCTGGTGGGTGAAGTCTTATGCCTGCAATCCATTGTCGTGACCTCGCCCGATAGCATACTCGTTGCCAACGTTGTAAATACGGGAATCTGGCAAGGGTTAGGGGTAGGCCTGATTCTGCTTCAAATTGATGTTCCTCTTGACTTATGACTCCAACAACAACAGTATAGCTGGTTCGAAGCTCCAGAGGGGTTCGCGGCTGTCATTGAAATCATCCTTGGATGTCGGATGGTGCTGGACCTTAATTCAGCAGTGTCTGATTCTGAGGGCTTGCGTCTATTAGACTCATTCCCACTTAAAGACTCTTTCGGTGTCAGAGAGGGTCCGACAACACTGTATTCTGCGGTTAGCACTTATGACCTCGAGGCTGTACAAGGTCAGCATCGGCTTACTCAAGAGATTGAGTTAGCTTCTCCAACTAGTCCTGAGTTTGGGGAATGTAGCAATCCGTTTCCTACTATTGTACACTAGTATACAACACTGTTTTTTTACAGAAGTTCATCACTCTCCATGAATACATAAAAAACCACATTGATTGTTCGGTTTATTGCAACTGCTAGCGAATTAACCATGCATGCATGAATGGCGCCTTAAAGAAGCAACTACGAAGGTTGCGTAATGTATGAGAAATTGATCTCTCGATAGTACCTTTCTTCTATTTATATATACCTTCCATCTAATAGGTGATAAGTATTCGTGATAACGTTTGAGGGGCGGAATATCAACAATGGTGAAATAACTTGAACCCGTCAAACTTGATGTCCAGGCTGCTGGCGGATGCCACCCATCAATTCGAGGATGTCTATAGAGACAGACTCAAAAGCCTGTCGTATTGTCGGTGACCAGACACGTACCTTGCAATCTAGCTTCTTTCTTTTGTCTCGGAGTTTCGGTACGCTTGGTTCCAGCAAATGCCTAAGCGTGCGATCAGTGAAGCATGCCATAACCAAGAAGCAGTCATCAACACTTGCCTGCTGAATCAGAAGCTTCTTTCTCTCTTGTATCTCGATGACCTGATAAAATTTTCAGCAAGATAGAACACCCAATTCGGCGAACGTACTTTGGACTCGACAGTGTTCTCAGCGATCAGCTGGTAAACGTGAACTGGTCGTTTTTGTCCAATACTTCTTCGAGTCAGTTCGGTTGACGGTGGAAGACACGTGCTGCAGCTCACCGATTACATCTGTCGATTGCTTGACTTTCAATACCCTCCTGTTATGTGTGTCAAGTTGTTGTCATGCAAGGGGAGACTAAAGAACTTGCCTGCCACCAGCTAATACGGGTGGGTCAAGGTCAGTTCGTTGGAAGTAACTATCATAGAGAAACGCACGGGTCCATCCTACGATACTAAGTAAATGTCACGTTGCAGCGACAAGAACACATCACTTACAAAATGACATTATTGGCGACAGTTAGGTTCAGACCTAATGATCCAGCCTTCAAAGAAATCAACATCACTCGGGGAATCTTGCTTCCAAAACAGGAGCCATCGTTCTTGCTAGTTGATGGGCCATATGTTGCCTTCGCTTTACCCTTATTTTTAGGCTTCGACTTTCCCTTGCCTTTCTTTGCCATGGTAGAGATGTCCTCTTCAAAGTCGTCGTCACCATCATCAGTATCATCTACGACGAAGCTGGAATCATCTTCCTCCAGAAGGACATCTTCTTCCACTAAAGTTTGTGTCGACGCACGTCTTCTGCGTAGCGGAACGGAAGTCTCGATGTCAACCGCCAGATCCTCTTCAGCTTCAAGTGGAATAGAGAACTGCTCGAGGACTTCTTTCCGTCGCTTTGCTGACAGCTGACCATCGAACCGCACATATGGAATACTACGACGCAATTAGCATTGTCTTGAAAAGTGATTAACAATAAGATCATACCCATGCTCCTCGAAGGCCTCGCTGATCTGAAAACAGTGACATGAGCATGATTGCAAAGCCTTGAGGCTTCAGGCACACCTTATCCAGGAATGAAGTAAACTGAGAAAAAACAAGGCTCTTCTGGTCGCCAGGGATGAGTTGGAGGAGGTGGATCAACTGATCAATCTTTGCAGACGATCCGGTTCGGAGTGTGCTATCACGAGTTTCGTTCTCGTCACGACAAACAGGCAGTTGAGTAAGTTCAGTGGGAGGTGGTGCTTCTATTAAATCACCCATTCCAATGGTACGGCGATCCTGGAGATATGTCAGCGAACTGAAGACAGCTATAGACATAGCCATACCATGGGACATTTCGGGTCTCTGGCTATCACTTCGGAAATGCTTTGGAAATCGAATCAGATTACTGTTGCAATCAAGCACTATAACAAACCCTGACCATGCGAGACAGAAATAATGAGAACAGGCTGTGATCCTCGGATCATTAAGGACGTCGAAGCAAATAGGACACTCTTCACTGTCTTCAATAGCTTTGGCGAGAAGACTCTGCAGAAGGCGCCTCTGATCTTGAGTAATCGGGAGAGCGACACGGGCAGTTTCTTCGTCATCCTCCGTAGCACGAAGTTGTTCCAAGTAGTTCGGAGGAAGAAGGCCTGGATGCAGGGCTACCTGCCGTAGTCGTGTTAGCATACTAAGAACGTTTGTCGTGAACTATAAGGAGAACACAGGTTAATACAGTTGTCTTTGCGATCTGAGATTACTTACCGCAGTAGTAATTCCTCCTTGTTGGTTCATGTACTTCTCCACTCGTTGCTGAGAGACTGACCCAATAGCATCATAGAGAGCCTATATGACATTGAGTGTGGCCGATATTACAGCAGTGAACAAACCTTACTCGTGCTTCATCTCCCAATGGAACTGGAATGACAGTCATGTCGACCTAACAGAGAAATTAGAGGAACTGTACATTTGGAGTAAACGACAGTCAGCATTACCGGAGGTAAAGGTACAAGTGGCTTCCCAGATTTGTCTTGCATCTACAAAACCCAGGTTCAATCAGAACTGTCCGTCTGTAATCTACAGTACCTTACCTCCTTTGTGCGACGAATACAGGCATGACTCATCAGAGCCTACAGTCGTAGTAAACAGTATGATTCGACTTAGGGTGGTAAACTACTCACTCTCAGTAACTCTGCACCGGAGGGATCTCCATCCTTCAAAGGACGTAGGAGCAGGCGCTTATAAAAGTCCTCCTTGTCGAGTGGACGACAAATCTGAAGGAAGGTCAAGAGAGACCCAAGATCCTGCAGGTATTTGTGGTTTAGTCGTGTTTCTTCTACTATGTCTTCGGAAAACACACCCTTGGAGAATTGATCTGAAAACACGGAATTGTAGATGAAACATTTGACATCAAAAATTTGTACACTCACGATGGGGGTGCCAGACAACACCCATCTGCGTTGGGCCGCGAGTCTGCAGACCGCTTTGGCCATCTTTGTCTTCGGATTACGAATCGTGTGTCCTTCGTCAAGAATGACTCGCTGATTGAACGACAGAGTTAGATAGGCTATAGCTCATGTTCATACCATGATTCACTCACCTTCCACTTCACGTCGAACAGCGCCTTCTCAACCTTCTTTTTCTTCTTAGATGGTCCATTACCAACCGTGGCTGCAGAAATGTCGGATTCTCCAGTGACTGTCTGATATGTAGTGATGACGACATCATGCTGCGAGAGTTGTTGAGGTGTCATATCGCGTGTTGCACCATAATAGGTGCAACACGAAATTGCACCCCTGACACAATGTTCTTCAATCTGTTTCTCCCAGTTGGATATGACCGAAAGTGGAGCAACTGGTATCCTTAATCAGCAGAAAGACCCTCGAATAAATAAATAAAAAAGACGTCACCAATAAGTGTGCTCTTCGAATGATCAGTGGGAACGTCCTTCTTAGTTGCAAGAATGAGAGCTAGCATGGAAAGCGTTTTTCCCTGCATACAAGGTTAATATCACCTCCAAGTGTTTAAGTTGTACTGACCAGCCCCATGCTATCCGCAAGGATGGCGCCGCGGCCGAGCAGAGGAGGTGATGATATCTCTTGAGGAGTTTTCGTTGCAACTACCCGCACCGATGAACAAAGTACAGCAAGCGATGTCACATACTCAACTGTTGAAGTAATGGGGCTGATATGAATGAATGAATGAATGAATGAATGACTGAAAGTTTAGAAGAAGCATAAATAACTCACCTTCGAGCCAATCTTTCTGTACTGCCAAAATTGAACCGGCTTGTCAGACTCCTTAGTCGGTAAAGACGGGTATTCATGATCGATACACCACTGCAACGCTTGGCTCTGCATACAATAATGAAGTACATGAAAACTACACAAGCGACTTCACCTACCTGGTGCTTGAGTAAATCAACAACCAAATCACCACTGGCGATGCCAGGGGGGGCGGGATGGACAGGAAGATTGAGAATGTCGTCAACAGAACATAACGCATCTAGGAGAGAAGCACGTCTTCCCTCATTGTCTACTTTCTCTAGACCGCTCAACATCTGTTTGAGCTCAGTTGCATTCTGCAGAGCTTCTTGCTCCTTTCTAAAGGACTCTTGCTGCTTTTTAATAGCTTGCTGCTGGGACTTTGATTTCGTTGCTGTAGCTTCATACCTTTGGCTTGACGAGGGCTGAGATGTGGATGAACTTGCTACTGGAGGCCCAGCTGCAGCTGCATATGCAGTAGATGATACTTGTCCAGTCGCGCCTCTCACTCCACGAGGTGGAAACCCGCGTTGACGAGGAGTAGCCCAAATTAACTGGGGCTCTAGCTGGTCCCTCTTGTCAGACGGTCCATAGATCTTCAGTGCCCTGTGAATAGTGAGCATTCTTCCGATACATGCAATGTAATAAACAACTCTTACATTGAGAGTGAGTAGCTAAATCCAGACACTAGGTATCTCATTGTTTCAGGGAATCTTGCCTGTATTGTATGTGCATTAGACTTACAGTTTCCTTCGTGCATCACACCTTCAACAGTAATCGCGCCGCGATCCAATAGAGGGGCAAGCTTCGCAGCCGCCGCCTTGGGTACATGCCCGACCTTGGTACCTCCGATATTCCTGACCTCAATCGCATTCCTGGAGCAGTATTAGTTTTTAGTTCAATATCGATTATTTTTACAGATACCTGTCGTATTGGTTTTGCGGCTCTCTAACCAGCCTGACTTCCTCCCCAGGACCAACGAGACCTTGGAACGCCACATCAACGAATGCAAATGTGAAGAAAGTCTGCGGAAAAACTCACCTTTGTAATATTGAACACCGACAATACTGGAATTCAAGGTGCAATACAAAACATCTACAGGGTCAGCTTCGATAATAGTGACTTCATCGTCCTCATCATATATGATGGGACGCATGGTGGTTCGTATAGTCGGCTTTACAGAGCTCGGCTGAGAGTTTGTCGATACTGCCTGCTCAGATGGAGCTTTGCGCTTTTTCTGACTTGGAGCAGGGGCTTGGGAGGTGGAAGGTGTAACACGAGCAGCAGCAGCAGCAGCAGAGGTAGCTACTTTTGCAGTTAGGGGAACGTCCGCTGAATCCACACGTTGGTTCGCGATTGCTCGCCGGATTTTGGCCTGATCCTCCGGACTGAAGGAGTTAATGCAAACTCAACGTGCCCATCGTAGAGAACTTCTCACCGAATGTTTCCAAAACCAATTATTGTGCTTTGATCCACTATTGCAAGGCTTCTCAAGATATCCGGAGTGACACATCCCCTGTGAATTTTTATAGTTAACATAAACATTCGATAATATCAATAATATACAGTAAATAGAAGCATTACTTACCAGTGACGCCAGGCGACTGTTTCACCATATTCTCCTGGAACAAGTTGACCGTATCTCAAGCTTCCGACCGGAATTGGGGAGCCATTGCAAGGAGCGGGGCCCTTGCAGACCGACCGGGTGCTTCTACTATACTAAGCTCCTATAAGCCCCACGTTGGCAGCACAATGAACAACGTTAATGCTCACATCGATAGAATGTTTTGGTGATACCATCGACAAAAACCCACGTAGGTGCCTTGCGAATGTGTTGTGTTAGTTTCTAACTTCTCAGTGGCGTTCCAGTGGCAGAACACGAATAGAGTCTATTTGCAGGGCTTTGGCGGAATATTCGCCGCGACGCGACGCGCCATTGATTACGTGATACGCGCCTCTTGTCTTCTACCACGAGTAAATACTAATCGGCAGAAACTCCACAGAAATGGTTCATTTCGATCCGAACGTGCGCATGGGCAGTCCAAGCAGTCTCCCATATGATCCAGACCAGGATGCCGCTGAAAAACGCGACATCCGGAAAAAATATCGCGCTCTTGAAAAGAGGACAGGAGGTCCGTGGTCGGCGCTACTCCACATGAGCTAGAAGCTTATTGTCATGGTCTTTCCGTAAAAGAACAACTTCGCCCACAAGATATAAGGGCTGCTGAACTCGTTGAACATGTCGAAGAAGCTGATGAATTGTTTCAAAAAGGTGTGTTTTCTTTTTGTTTCCCTGGTTCGTATAACGAAAGACATTTTCAGTGAAAAATCCGACCGAAGCCACCCTCGACTCTACTGTACTTCGGAATGTGTCAAGTATTAGTGCGCAGAAAGCCCGTGCAATGAAGCTTGGCTCTGCTGCCTTCGACGTCGATGACTTTGTCTCCAAACTTGCTATATTTATGGGCAGCAGGCACGAGCTTGCAGACGATGCTTCGGAACTAGATGACATCGGTGACTCTGTGATGGACTGGGAGAAAATTGGTCGAAGGGCACTAGCAAAGAGTAGAAGGGTCCCGGTAATGGGATTCATGTCGGTTGTTTCCCAAAAATTCAGACTTCGTACTCAGCCCACTACAGGCTTGGACCTCTTTCAGTAGAACAAAAGAAACGCGCTCCGGTCAAACGTGCCAAACTTGAGAAGAGCAAAGAACAAGAACGCAGACCTCAGGAGATCAGAGAAGAAGACATTCAACGATCAGAGAACGAAACCACGAAGAACGTAATCAAGGTAGGTTTTTAGGAGCCCCCTTAGTTCATCGGACAAAACCTCCACATAGATCAGAGAAATCCTTGAAGATTCTGGTGCTGTGAACCTGTTCCGCTTTGTAGTCAACCCCAACGACTTTGCACAATCGGTAGAAAACATATTTTACCTCTCTTTCCTCATCCGAGACGGTCTTTGCGCCCTCGAAATCGACGATCACGGAGAACCGATCATATGTGAGCGTTGACTCTTTGAGTTTATCAGCCGTATACTCAACATTTGTAGTCTTATGCGAAGCACCTAGTGCACAAGACCGCGCGGACGGGGTAACATGCCACCAAATAGTTATGGAGTTTGACATGGCCACATGGAGGGTAAGAAACCTCCATTTGTATCGATTCAAATTCAATTTATCTGGCAAACAGCGTGCCATAGAAGTTTTCGAGATCACGGAGTCTATGATACCTCAGAGACCGGCAGCTAAGACGAGATTGGGAGGCAAGTGGTATGGCTGATATATGATCTAGGTTCTGCTGGAGATATTGTTACATCGAATAATCTTCCATCGTACTGTAAAGTTGTATTTCTGACGAGTTCCATTGCAATGGGTATAATTATGATAATGCTACAGGATATATATCTATGAGAATTTAGGTAGAGTGTATTGAGTAGATCTGCTGTTCCCTTTCAATCATGTAACTGAATAAACGATGCCTTGTGCCATATAATGAACGAATGAATGAGTAAATGAATGTCCAGATATATATAAGTCGAGACGATATCATGTCTAACAAGACGTGCGAGGCTTGAAGGGAAATTTCTTGTTTCCCTTATCGTCGTAGATGCCATAGCCAGGCTCTTGTTCGTCGCTATAAATATGAGCAAACCAACCGATACCGCCCTGAGGACCAAGTTTGAGATCTTCGCAATGGCTATCGAGCATAGAAAAGTAGGCCTGCGTCAAGTTCATTAGACTACCAAAGATGTTAAATTTCATAAAGCGACTGACCTCCTCGTTGGCTACCGAGCACTGGGCAAGAATGCTGTTAGCCTGAACGCCAGGGGATGTGACAGAGGGCCAGCCATTCTGGGGCACCTTAGCTAAAGAAAAAAGTTCCACTTGACCATGACAGACACACCTCATCAAAGTACATCTTCTTGCCATTGCCATGTTCGATAAACCAGTTCATGTCAATCTCAAGGAGGGGCCATGCAGCAGCACCAAACGTTGCAAGGGCCGAGAAAAAAGGGAGCATATGGATATTGATAAAGTCAATAGCATCGAGGACATCTTGAGCCCCGCCACGCTCCTGGTATCCGTATGCGAGTTCGCTGACAGTAACAGGGATGCCGACGTCACGGAGCTTGGATTTCAAAGATATGACCTGCGCTGCAAGCTGCTCATGCGGTAGTACGTTATCGAACAGAGGCTCAGAACCAAATTGGACGCCTCGAGTGACGAACTTGGCCTTGGGGTTGCTAGTGAGCGAAGAAACCAGCGAATCACGGCGAGCCATCCACTGATCGCCTCCATCGAACCCAAACTATGTAGAACAAAAATTGTCACAACCACAGCCGCCATTTTCACATAAAAAGTCTCACCCAAATCAGAGCGTGAACGCCTAGACCTGAGGCCCATGCAGCGTCAACGATATCATCGCTAAAATAAAAACTAATCAGCTCTGGAACAATTGGAACTGAAAATGCATTACTAGAAACCGGCTCTATCACAAGCACCGTAAAGGCGGACGTATCTCGATCCAAAGGTGTGCTTGATGTCAGCAAAATCGCTGTTAAGTTTGCTTGCAGACTGGCCTAAAGTTACATCAGCTCATGAATGTTAGGAGAAACGATGGTCGCACAAGCAGATACTTCATAACTGAATCCAAGGAAGGCATATTCGGTATTTGGAGAACACCACCAACCATTGGTCGAGCTGGGAACACTAGACGGCATAACAAAACCCGCAGACGGGAAACACGAAGAGCCGCCGTTGGTGCTTGTTGCGGGTGCAGGAGGAGGTGCACTACCCACAGAAATGACCCCAGACAACGGATGGGCACTGGAGTTACCACTAGACCTGCTACTGTGAGGATGGCAGCTTCGAGTGACGTGGCGGGCAGAAATGAGATCCAGAGACAGAAGGAGTAGAAACCCGAGGACGCAGAGAGTATGTGTCATGTTGTAAAGAGCGTGTTGTTAGAATGTGTGGTTGAACGTTCAACGCTGAACCTTGGACCTGGAGAGCTGAGCTCAAGGGTATAAAGAACTGCACGCTGGAAGTGCAAGTAAATCATTGTTGCAGTTATATACTGATGGAGACAAAAGAATTTGAAGCAAAAACAAAGCTTACCACGGTCTACAAAGGTTCCACGAGAAATGTAATGGTTCTTAAGCATTGTTCCTAATTAGCGGGCGCTTAAATGCTTCAGCGCTAAGATTACGAAATATGCCGCGGAACCAGTTTGAAATTCGGAGTCCGACGTAACTTGCCGGCTGGACGCAACAGATGTTCCACTGTTAAAAACACTCCCGACACTTGGTATGGTCATCGACAAGATCACGATGTTTGACTGGGAAGGTGATTTCAGAGCGCGAATGCAGCCATGTGTAAAAACTACTTTACAATATAGATCATTCTGTTGGTTTATATCTAGCGTCAGAAAAATACTAAGATGATAGTATAGATTCTGCGTCAAGACCCAAAGGAAGCATATTCTGATCTCGCAGTGCTGCTTTCTCCCATGACGAAGTGCGCAGCTGTTCCATAAAGTAGTCAGTGGGCAACGTTGAAGAACTAGCCACATTCATAAAAGGACACTGACATGCTCAATCGCCTCAGTAGTTGAAAGGATATTCATGTGATCAGGGACGAAGCCCCCATTCTAGTACAAAAGATCAGCGCGGGCCAGATGCTCGAAGGGAGAAAAAAGTACCACTTGAGACTCATCAAGATCGCGGAAGGCATGCCGCATGTCCAGAGGGAGTCGCGTAGGTATTACAAGTACATGGATGGTCGGAGAAAACGGTTTAGATATTGCCACTCTTTTTGCCATGGCCTAACATACGAAATAATATTAGAGATTTTTTCATAGGAGGGACATGATGCTTACCATAACGGTTTGAATTGCTAGAGAGATATCAGAACGTTTAGAACGTGCGTGTTTTCCAACCAAGACAAAGAATTCTAAAGAGCAGTCGATAATGTACACTGATTGCTGGTGTATAGTCTCCGCCGATATCAATGCAACAGCACGAATCTAAATCCATGTCAGGTACAAGCCAGCCGCATGTCATCAAACAGCATACCGGGTCGTTTTCAACCATGACATCCACGATCCAGCATCGGGGGTCACTGGAAGCAGAGGTGTTTCTGAATCTCCAATAGTCTGCCTTGGCGTAATCCCCAGAGTCGCCGAGGACCATCCAGAACATCTCATCATGTACATCATTGTCACCCTCTCGAAGTTCCGTGATAGAAGTCCCTCTTACGGCGGAGACCTGTGCGTAATCTCGGGCAGCATTGCGTTCATTCGGAGTTGACCCACAACCATGCCAAACAAAGATCTGGTCAAGGATAGAGACACAATAGCTATAGCCTGAACATAGGTTTCGGATGTTCTGTAATCAGAAGTTCAACGTTGTTCCAGGTCTGTTCATGCGAGCAGCATACCAAATTCACTTGGTCAATCAAGATGTGTTCCCCGCTCGAGCGCACCACGTGCATTGCTGTATTTTCCGAAGTCCAGTGTGCGCGAGTGCCCTAAGGTGGGTATTAACGTAAAAGCATAGCAACAACATCATGATGTACCGACCTGCCGGATCGCAAGCTTTCCTCCCAGAACATGAACAAGTTCAGGAGGTTCGTGTCGTTGGAACACTGATTCCTGAAAGCCATTCCTGTGTTCGATATCTAATTCCTCCCTTAAAAACATATCCTTACCAGAGTTGATCCATACCGTCTTGCAAGCTCATCTGCCTTTTTCTTCTCTCTTTCACCAAACCGGCATTGTTTCCCATGCCAGCACCAAACCTTCGTAGTGACAAGCCCACTGTCACGGACCTTTCCGCGGTGTACAATCACCAAAGCCTCCGTATCGTAGAATATATGGATATCGCGCAGGATAGGGATCGCGGTGCCGTTATTGATGGATAAAGTTTCAACAGAGATGGTGTGAATATTTGGGTCGGCGCTAAACGCTGGAGGAACAAATTTCAAAAGAGCATCCACATCGACGTTTGGCAGGGACTCGTTCGCGTGATCTGTCAAAAGAATTAATTACTTGATGCTCAACAATGTGGCTTGACTCACCCATGTGCGATGAACTCGAGGTAGTGCGCTGAATGGTCTGCTTGACTCCTAGACTACTTTTGGGGCTTTCACCGAGTTTGAAATCCAGTAACGCCTCTCCAGACGATTTTGCCAATGTTCCTGCTGGAGACGACACAGGTGTCTTCTCCTCTTTCAGCGGAGGCATCATGAAAGAGACGTATTTCTCGCCGCTCGACTTTCCCTTCTCAGCCTGAGAACTCAGAGGTAAAATGCTATGAGCAGGTGGACTCAGCGCGCGATCGTTTCCTTCCTGGGCCTCACTCAAAGTTTGCGCAATGTCCATGACGGTGGCACGATTTCCTGTGTTAGGAATGCGGCCAGGTGAAGGCGAGACCGCGCGCTCCTTTCCAAGAGGGGGTTTTACTTTCACTTTCTCCACAGTTTCTGGTGTAGCCGCTAGGCCTGGTAGCGCCAGTCTGCCCACCATATCCTGCGGTTTCTGACTCGGGGGAGGCTGGCCTGCAGCAGAATTTGAGGATCTAATAGGCTTTACACCAATCAGTGTCGGCTCTGTCCAGCGGTCTGTGACGCGACCAGTGGTGTCGGACGGTGCGATCGTTAGTGGAAGCTGTGGCTGAGGTTCCAATTGAGATCGCATCATTAGCTGAGGGGGAGAAATCGATAATTGAGTGTTCGTTGCTGAAGGGATCGATTCTGGCGCGATTGGCTGGAGTGAGGTGGCTTTTGCATCAGGAAGCTGTCCTTCAGGAGAGGCAACATGTGTAGAACCACCGGTTTTGCGAGGTTTCTTCGCTCTGTCCTTGGTTGGCTGGTAATTCAGAAGCCGGGAAACAGAGACAAATCGAATCACGGCAAAAGAGCGCGCATTCCGATTAAAAGCCATCATATACCATACATGAAACCAAGATATTAAGAAATGTGGATGTAAAGGAAAAAATTCCGTCAATCATCAATGCAATGAGCATTGTCGGAGAGCACGCACATGACTCAATGATTTGTTAGGAGACGAAGATACACGCGTCCTCGCCTCACTCCCATCCGCTGTCACACCGAGTTCGCCAACATTACGAACGACTGGATCGTCAACAGTCTTGGTTGGCTCGATATATGTAATGATTGTGGTGGAGGACCCCAACTTATGGTCCGCACTCTCAGAAAGAGCACTTGTCTTCCCAGATGGTCTTTTCAAAAGGGTGGGAGTGGATACAGCGCTCTTCAAAGGAAATTCCGTGTCGTGCGTTTTCACGTCTGGTTGCCTGGCTTCTGGTGTCTTCCCGCGGTTTGCCGGGAATGGGGATTGTGGGGCCGACGATGATGTCCCAGCATTACTCATCGCCGGCTGCCAACGGTCTAAGACTGCTCTTCTAGCATTCTTCTCTCGCATTTCACTGGCGGCTTGATTTGGTGACCCAAACGTGCTCTCTTTCTTCACGGTTCCTGCTACTGATTCGAGGCGTCCACTGGCTTGAACAACACTCTGCACGAAGCCACGACCCTGCAGCCGGCTGATACTTGGCGTTGGATCCTTGGTAGATGAAGTGACAGTCGGATGCAGAAAGGCAGGGGAAACCCCACGCGATGGCTGTGGAGAGTAAGTCTGCCGCACAGGGGACGTCGGAGTAATAGTTGGGATTTGAGCAGACTGTTGTCCAGGTGTCAAAGAAGAAGAGTTTGAACGTGTATAAATTGGGCCCTTCGTGTGACCAGAATCTGCATCAGGTGTTTTTGCACAATTGGGCTCAGGGTTGGGGGTCTTCGCCCGAGTATGATCAGGATTAGACGTCTTGGAGTATGGAGATTCTGTCGCAGTCTTAGCACGGACAGACTCAGGATTGGGAGTCTTCACACGAGTTTCAGTAACAGGTGTCTTGGGGCGCTTCTCTGCAGTGATGATGGGTTTCGGCCGAGATTCAACGAGGGAACTTGGTGGAACTACAGCAGATTTGACGCCATAGTTCTGAGACAGACGGTAAGAAGGCGAGTGTGGCGTATCTGCTTTCAGCTGTGCTGAAATGCTGCCCGCAGGAGTACTTATCCTGCGCTCCCGAATGCTTGGCCCTACAAGTCCCGGGTTCAGAGACTGCGGCTGGCTTTCAAGTTGCTCTACATATCGACGGGCGACTGAGGAAGTACTCGTAGTACGAGATCTCACGATATCTGGCGTAGAAGGGGGAAATGGAAGAACGGGTGTGGCAGCTGCAGGAGGTTGTGTACCCCCTTTGACCATCCCTGGCATAGCGATTCCATTTTTTCCGAATATTGGATGTATGGGACCGTGGTCCTTACGCCCATCATGTACAATAGTGGGGTCCTGTTGTGGCTCGTGGCGTTTTAATCGAGGTCCAGCAGCAGTTGATCCACCCATAAAAGCAGCCAATGACATGGGGGCTCTCTTAGCCGTGGCATTAGATGATACTGCTGGTTTATGTGAAGGCATAGCTCGGGGTGGCTTCTCTGAGGCAGATGCAATAGTGTTGCCGGCAAGCGGATCATTTGGCGGAATGGCACTAGATGATGACTCCTGTAACTTGCCTATGCAATCATCTACAAGTTAGAGGTTACGGGAGTGTCTGTGCTAAGAGATACCGACCCAGATCAATCCCATGCATGCCAATGCCAAAATCACCGCTTATGCCTGATGTATTTCGTCTCATCCTCGCAAGTCGCGCCCGCACAATTTCTTCCTCTAGACGACGTTGCTCTGCCTCATCATCCGCATCAACCTGTCGTTGCATTGCCTTGATCTTGCTCGTCCACTCCGCAAGGCCGTTGTCAGTTGTATTGGAAGTGGTATAGACAGGTGCTGGCGGAAGGTCAAATCGCGGCGAGCGAGGTGTGCTTGCCTGCATCGCGGACATCGACTGACTATGTGCCAGTCAGAGAGACTGCTCGTTGGCTCAGTGAGCAAGGCCTTGGATTGCAGCGTATGGGAACAACTCTCTAAACCCTTGCCGAGTCACGGCATTAACGAACTTCTCTCTGTGTGGTCGCTGACGTAATTCCTCTGTTTTCTATTTTCTCTCATGCGCATTGCGAACCACCAAACTGGATCACCGTGAGTCCGTGACTACACATTCAAGCGTGTACCATCAAGTATGTACTGCCTCTTCATCATATCTTTTGTTCCTGTTACATCCAATCCTGTCCATGCCACTTCCTTGTCGATCATTCTTCCTTTGGAAATGACGCACATATGTACTTTTGGTCGCATAACATTTGCACCAATTAGCGTGTACATGAATCGGAAGAACGGTTTTGCTCGTATGTAGAGCGGATTTCTCTCAAGGTCAAAAAACACTTGACTGATCTTGAGAGAAATGTCTGTTACGAGGGCAATTCACCATTTGGGTACTGTTTATAGCTGTGTCAGAGCAAGGAAATGGTATCATTGACAGCCTGGGTCTGCCTCGAAGATCACACTGGCAGTTAGAACTTCTGCGGCATTCAGACATTCCGCGTGAGTCACTGCTGTAGAATTTCATAACATCTACTTTGAACTCATCGATATGTTCCTGGATGTCCGTACTTCGAGCAACCAGATGTTGCCCCTCAAATCCCACTTCGGTTAAATGTTGGATAGTGGCATGTCAAGCACGAATGTGATTGTTATATTTGCTAAGTTCCCTTGCTCGCTCACTCCCGTCCTCTAATAGTATTGTGACCATCAATGCGAATTTTATTGGCAGCTATTTTTTCTGGGTTTGTTCAGAGACAGCCGCATGATGACCGTGATGAACCATTAATATTCACTACGGTTTCGCAGTTACCGCCTGTGCCGCGGTAATATACGATTGGGTGAACAATATTAAGTATGAAAGACCACTGACATCATGGGGTTTCTAGAACTAGCGTTCGGACAAGAGGTAGGTCAACACCATTATAAGAGCAGCCATCTCGCTGACAACAGTTTTATACATCAGGTTGTAGGCAGTGCCCTTTGATATTGACTTCACTGATGCATCATGCAAGTTGTTATAATCACTCGGTTACATGTATCAGCGGTCCAGAAAGGTGCTGATATTTCTCGTCGTCACATTTCTGGCCATCACAACCGTAGTAATGGTCGCAATAACGATGATGCAGATTTCAGGGTGTAAGCTTTAATTATGTATGGAAGATCCAATTGCATCGCGCTCATTGACAAATACTAGAGGGATTCGTTCCCTCTGTGCAACATTGGCTATGCAGAAGATGTTCTACTTTTGACTTTTATGGCTTGGATACTTCGCTCTGTATGGAAGGTCCTTGCTGTGTGTCTCGTGGTCTGGGTTGCTGTGAAGCACTTCCGTGAACTACGAAGACACTAAACAAGGAGTGTTATCGGGCTGTTTCACGATGTTCATGCAAACTCACATTGGTCTTGTCGCAAGGCGAGCTCATAATGTGAACGCGGCTCTTTTGTTCCGCTGCAGTTTTGCATGCGCTAGTTTTGTGGCTATCTCTTGATTCCAGCTTTGTCTTTTTATTTCCGACGTTCTCAGCGGTAAGACGGACGGAAGGACCGGACTTTCGAAAAACTAGGTGCTCCTGACCATTTACCGTTTCGCTGCTGCAACTGCGAAAGATTGGTGCATTGACAGTGTACTCTACGAGCACAAAAAGTCATATAGCGTCCATATTCGTAACTAATCGAGTCGCTGAACAGTCCAAATAAGTCCATAAATTCATTATGAATCCTAAGCAAAGATTGCGAAGGCGGCTGAAACGGCTGCAACAGCAGCAACACCCACGTTGAGACTACTAACGGAAAGCGAAATAGCACCACTACTGCTCGTCGTTGACGAGCTTGCTGCCTCCTGAATACCAGAAGGCATCTGACCATCTGCCGGAGGATGTGAGCACCTCGACGAAATAAAATGACACAAAAATTACTTGTGTAGTTAGCACCACATTGCGATGAAAACGAACTTTGAACAGTGCTAGCAATTCCAGGAAGACCTTGACTAAGGACGGTATATGCAGCCTTGGTGCAGTTGGTGCAGATGGTACTCGAGGGGATTCCAGTGCTCTGACCGGACAGCGATTTTGTGACAAGTGCGACTATGCTATTCAGCGAAAGAGTCGACGTGGAAGACTCAATATTCGTCAGCAGCTCAGGAACACAAAGAGTGCTCGTCGAGGTGCTACAAAATTGATTAGACAAGGGGGAAAAGCAAACGATAGTTGCCAAACTGACTCCTTCAAACACAAAAGCTGTCGAAAAGTAGAGTAGGAGGCCTGAATGGATGTGACAATAGTAGTTGTGTCGGTAGTAGTCACTCCAATACTCGAAAGATCAGAAGAACATCCTGAAATGACGTCTGTTACGACAGTTTGGAGGGTCGAGTTACTGCAGGCGGCTTGAGAGCACATGCCAGAAATCCAGGTGTTGACACCAGGAATGATCGAACTTGAGTTTGAGTTCGTGATAGCGAGCGAGATAAGTCCTGATGGGTTCAAACATGCGGTGGTAGATGAGGCTGAAATGTTAAGTAGTGCGCTCTGGCACTGCGAAGAGAGTCCCCTGAACACAAAATGTCAGCTCAGTCTCCAAAAAAAAAACTTTGGTCTAACGTACGATTGAGCAACGGCGAAACCAGCGCCAGCTAAAAGAAGAATTGTAAAGTTGAAGAACATTGTAGATTTACAAGTTTTCAAGGAATAAGTTAACAGACGAAGGGCAAAATTTGGAGAAGAATAAGTAAAAGATTAAGGGGAGAATTTAAAAAGTGTAAGTGCCTACTGCGCAGTTCACTGAAGCCCATCTGTGCTTTATATTGTCCACGGTGGAATGACGACCGGGATATCACTTTTTTTTCGGATGCAATAGATCCTGTGCAAGCATAGGCGCATGTTGGGAAGACTGTGCGATCTTTGTTTCCAACGCTATTGTCAATGTCTTGTCCGTGAGCAGGTCAAAATTCTTTCCCCTTGTATGCACTAGCTATGGAACAGTGACCACTGTTTTGTCATGGAGAAACAATTCCAACTGTCTCGACTCTCCATTCTGTAAGGTCTGCCCAGAGGTGATTATTTTTTTTGATTCGCTCCTATATAAATAGGCGGAACACTCACAGCAGTGTTACCACATCTGTTGGCATGGATGTATTCTTATTGTATGTTTTGGAAATACACTCATCCGTTTTGCCTAGTGCCAGATAGTGCAAGTTGACCTGAGTGCCCAAAGGTGGAGGAACAGGCGCTCATCATAGTACGGCTAGGTGTCGATCTACGGCATGAAAATAATTATGTAATTTCAAAACCTATACTTATCTTATGTATATAAATAGTATGGATGTCCTGACTAGGTCGTCATCGTTGAGAATAAGGTCGAGCCATAAAGCGAAGAGATATGCGCAAATGCACGCTGAATCTGATCTTCTGGTTGCAACATTGCGGACTGAATAAGGTCGAGGAATGGTTTGCTCTCTGGCAACAGAGATGAGCCTCGAATGTCTGGCTGAGGACAGCCGCATGCAATCTCACCAAGCGAAAGTCGATTTACATAAAAAACCCCGATGTGTGAGTAATACTCATATGAAGTTCGAAGCTGTGCTGCGCCTTTGTGACTAATTACTCCAAAGGTCGAATCTGGCCTATCACTAGGTTTTTCCTCTTCTTACCGTTCTCCTAAAACTACCATTTTCACTAATAATCGACAAGATCGGCCCCATGGTACAGCAGGCAGGACAATCTGCAGGGTCACAGAATCTCCGTGTGATACCCCTACCGTTCACACAAACACAACGTGATGAGCTTGATCAAACTATACACAATGCGCTGGCAAATTCTTCTATCGTGGAGTCAATTCGAGACTCGGACGAGAACTTGAGTTATTCAAATTATTCCATGGTCCTCGCTATGGCTTTTTATTCGACCTGCGCCGCACTCCGCAAGTTAGGCCTGGATAATGTGCTTGACATGAAGAATTTTGTCGAGATAATGCTACAACTTGAATCTCATCAACAACTACAACTACAGAAAATGATCAAGGAGGCCTGCATGACAGGTATTTTTTCCCGCATTTGTGACGCAGGTAAGTGTTTGAGCCAGCTATATAGATGTACCTCCGCTGACGGTTACTGGCGACCCAGAGATATTGCATTTACGGAATGCCGACTCCCCCATGTTGACCGACTCGGAGTCGGCTGGAGGTCAGCAGAGGCATTTATCCACATGTTTATCTAATGTCAATGGTATTCTAGACGAGAGAAATGTCGACGAATCCCTTTACAAGACATTCGTCAGCCCTTCAAATCAGTGAATTGATGAGTCCTCGATATTGTAGCCATGGGAAGTGTAATACGATTTAATTCTGCTACCGCCAAATATTAGGTTTTATAGTGCGAGCAATTTGAGATGACAACGCTACATTCCGCCACTGCAGCCAATGAGTAGAGGTAGTAAATTGTAGCGGCGCGTGCGCCAATCCCCTACTCGGCCGACAGACACCATTACTCAGCACTCAGTGAGTGTTGGTTTCCCTTTCTTTGTTGACACCGTAATATTGGAGGACCAGCGCCTGGTGAACGTTCAAACCATAAGGTGTTGATCCGTGCTATTATGTAATTTCGAAACTTATCTTAATAGTATGGATGTAGTCCCGATTTTGGGTCAGACCTCAAAAGTTTCGTGCATCGAAAGACCTCCAATTGTGATGCTTGAATCGTTCTGTTCGTTGTATTCGATGCTAGCGTGGTCCGAATCTTCAAATGTCTCGAGGTTGCAGTTAGCGTGCCTTAAAGCTTAAAGCCGCGGAAGATTCCATGAAAGAAGGTTGCGCTTCTCTTCAAATACATCGAATGCAATTGCGATTCCTTATCCTTTCACAATCCAATTCTCTCAGTGGCCATAAAGATCGACAGAATCATTCATTCTCTTTGCTCTCTCTCTCTCCCTCTCATTTTTATAGAACTGCTTGTATCATAGTACTGGAACCTTCCTCAAGTCCCGCGTAGTAGGCCACCCTTGTCCCAAGATCTGCAAGGATTGTACGTGTCTATCTTATCATTGCCACAATAATCCTAATGTTCTTGACGCGTCAAAAGACGCGTCGAAAATTTAAATATCTCCAGTGTCCGAAACTGTGATGGCTAAAAATCGCGTCGCCAGCCCCACATCGCCTTCCCCTTTAGAGCGTTCATCATCGCGACTCGCCGCGGACCACCTTCCACAAAGGCCCTCTAGAAGCCTGGTAAAAAAGCTGACATCCCGAGCGGAAGGAGCGGTCTGTAAAAAGCGCAAGCGGTCCACAGAAGTACTGTGAACGCAAGGATTCCAATGATGGAGACAGGATGTGTCTTGCTCAGAGACTGCGTCATGATGACAATGCATTCATCGCTGACCGCCATGCACGGTCTGGCCTTTGGAGCTCGCCTTCCTATCGTAAGGAGCAACGCCGTAGTAGCTCCCCTCCACCCAACAACCACAAGGACAGCAAAGGGCCCTCGCTCCATATTGTCAAATCTTCTGATCGCCGCAGTTCTAGCGACAAAGGCAAAGAAACAACGTCTTTACCCTCCCTGAATAATAGATGTTCTGGAACTGTAAATTCCCGTCATGATGCACGGCACTCTGTATCGCAAGGCGTGCCCTCTTTACACTCTGTGGATAGATTTTTGGACAGCATCGATTTGAGCATCACTCCTCCATGCAATCCGGTCCTTGCCAAGAGCAAGGTTCTCGCGACACCGATTCAACAAGTACTTCCCCCAACTCCTGTATCCATCGCACCAGTTTCCCTGCCTTTGCCAGAATCTTCTATAGTTGAGCTTCAACCAATCCCCTTCACTTTCGGACCAGAGAGACTCTCTCTCTTGCACCACGGGCACCCCTTCAGTTACGACTTGAATCTACTTCCTGATGACCCTGCTGGTCCTATCACATTGCTTGGAGCAACTCAGAGCGGACCCGGCGCATATCTCGTTGCCGCAGCACACTATAGGCGAACTGGCCGTTCTCGTGCAGCATGCAAAGTAGTTAGGGCTTTGCTTGGCAAGCATGCTCCTACTACTAGTGCGGGCGGTATTTCGACTGGGAAAAACAAAGAAAACGGTAAATTTATATGTCATTGTCACTAATCATGTTGGGCACTGACGGATCTCAAAGGTCCCTTCTATCAGGCTTCGTCATCACCAGTGAAATCTTCCGCACCTTTCGTGTTTGCACCCATAGACGTCAACACCCCAGCTCACGATGCCTCTCTCTTGCGATCTGCCATTCTCATTCTTGCAGCCTGTCAGCTGGATATAAGCCGCGATTCTCCATCCCCCGAAGAGAAGATCGCACATGCAACCGCTGCTCAAGAACTTTTCCGCACAATATACGGAACGAAAAATAACTTTGTTTCTTCTGAGTCAGGAAATACTAGTACAAATGCAAACGCCCTGGGATTGGCTTTTGCAAACAACGCCCGAGTTCCTTCCACTACCAACAACCTACCGACTTCTACTATGTCCAAGCAAACATCAGGCATCCCCACTGCGCCTGCTTCTACTCGTATTCTAGCTCTGGAGGATGAGCTCCGTCTCACGCGCACAGCCAAGTCCATTATTGAAGCTGACCTTGCTGCTGCAAAGAAGCGCCAGGAACGCACCGACCTATCTGTCAGAGAAGCTGAGACTCGTTCTCGCGATGCCCTCCGATTACTTGAGACCGAGAGGGATGAAGTCCACTCCTTGAAGCGTCGACTCGTGGAGACGGAACAGAAGGTGTCGGAAATGGAGCAGTCAGCTGCTGGTGTCGAGTCACGGGTGTGGGTGAGGCTGCGGGACATGATTTATGACCAGTTTGGAAGCACAAATGCGTAAGCGAAGTGTGCTTACGTTCGTCTTTTCATCTTTTTTTCAGAACATTGCGGGGTTTTTAGCATCTGATAGGAACCATCATGTGGTGCATCTCACCACAACCCCATCAGCATCATCATTGCCACTTGTACACTACCATTTCCTGCAGCATTCGAAATACCGTCCACAAGAGTGTATGTCCTCGTATGGATTTTAGAACTTGTAATTACCCTCCGTGTAGCACAATGAGAGAACAGGAGGAGACGTACCCATGTGCGTGATTTGAGGAAGCTGAACGCCTATTCTCTTGCTTGTGCCTAAGTCTTGATATCTCCAGCTTGTAAAGACCCCTATAACGTAGCCGGGCCCTTACGGCAGAACGGTAGTACCTTGGATGCTCAAGGTACTACATTTATTTCCCAGGCCAGCTGGCCATCACCGTTTTTTTCCTTGTCTGACTTTATTTCTGCACGCCCACCTGCTACTCGCTTGACCTACTGTTTTCTCGTACCTAGTGCCTCGCCTCTCCCGGCCTCTTTGCTTGGCTGGCACATAATAATCTGCGTTATCCGAACGGGACATGCACGATAATATGTAAGTACCCTTATTCACTGCTATTCTGACAATAACTGTGTGGTGAAGAGTTTTATGTCTCTAGTACCCCTACATTTTCTTCCCAGGTCTTGCCCATGTGATGATCGATGATGATCTGCCATAGTAACCTATTCACTGGACTTGCTCGTGGAACTTTGCCAGACGCTTATCTGAATCACACGATTTATGCTCCAAGCGAATGTACACGAGTCGTCCTCTCCACTTAGAAGATTGTCCAAAAGCGGTGTGGACTGCCCCGGCGGCATTCAAACATTTGAACCCGCGGATAGATTGTGCCTCGACCAATGATCAGCCAAAAGTGTTTTACCCCCATCAATCTTCTAGTCTCTTGGAGCTTGACGAGCACGCTGGTCTCCTAGCTTCTTGCGTCTTGGCGGCCACCATACATTGCACAGGATTAGGATTCGTGCGAGGAAAACCGGGGGATCTGTGGGTATGAACAGGACAGCCTGCCCGCAGCTCGGTAACCTGCATGTTGGTCATTTCCCATGACCCATCTCATATATGATATTAGTACTAGTACCAAGTTCCCCTACCAGTACGGATCAGTAGTAGGCTAGTCTGCGTTGATTATATAGTTTAATGATAGCAGCCACTGCCAGGTGAACGGACAGGGCCGGCCGTCGGTCCAGGGACCCATGGGAAATGGATCGTGGTATATTGCCGCAACATTACCGTTCGAATTTCATCGCCTCATTTCCTGCCTCAAACTTTACAAGTACTGTGTCCCTGTTCTTTCATTTCACTATACGCCCTCCTCTGAGCTGGCAGTGCATCGGCTTGTCATCGGTTGTCGACGACGGTGCCAAGCTTTGCTCTCTATTTGCGTCGACGGCCACCCTACGTGACATAGTCCAGCTGAGGAGCCTTTATTGTTCACTGGACTCTCACCGTCAATTTTGGTCCGGTTATTTCAAGCGCTATGGCTGCGGTCTCGACCATCATTCAACCTTCACGACCTGATTGTACTTCTGTTCCGTCAACTCTTCCTCCGAATCTTCATGTCAATATCTTTCAACGTAGCCTAGCAATTTCTGATCTCGATTTCAAGGACAACCGATACCCCACTCTCTCCCTCGACAAGAGCTTCCATAAAACTAGTCCCATGATTATTGGGTCCGCAGGTCCCCAGACTTGGGGAGCAACCGAACAACAACATCTTTCATCTCGTTCAGACCCAATGGCACAAGCGCCACAGGACAAAGAAGATTTCAACGCTGATGACCGACTTCCCCTACAGCTCAACGGAATCTCAAGCTCCTTCTCCCAGGGAACAGCCCACCGTATCGGCGAACGTTATAGTCTTGACGATAACGTCCCGACATCCGGCAGCGTAGGGTTGATGAATTCACATCTTTTCGATGACTCATTCAAGTCTGCTGGGGAGTCCTTTACAACTTTACCTTCCCCTCCACAACAATTTCGCGATGTTCCGACTTCCCTCAAACCTGCCAGCAATCGGCAGCCCTCTTATCCCCAACTCGATGCTCCTGGTCCATCCAGATTACCACCCCAAAATGGGTTATCCTCGTCACGATCCTACAGTCCCACTATGGGCATCACCATCCCCATTTCTCCCAATCCACGTGCATTTGCGCAACATCCCACTTACATTACCCCTGCCGCTGCCCCAGATCCGATCAATCCCATCCTCTCCCCAAATCCCCCCATCCCTCCCGAGGAGATATGTGTAGAGTGTGCAATGCGTGACCAGGACATGGCAGACGTTATCGTAGTCGGTCCTGGTATGTGGGAGCGTGAAAGTGATGTACTCTATGAGGAGTTACTTCGCAGAGAACAGGAGGACGAGGCAGCTGGAGTCTTATCATCCGAATGCTCTTCGAAACCTAGAGCACGAGGCGGACGCTTAACTGAACAAAATATCAAAATATGGCATACGATGGTAAGCGAATCTGGCCGGTTCATTATCGGTGATTCTAATCATTCGGACTAGACTCCTCGAGAACCAACGTCGAAGCAACAGACTTTGGAACAGTACGTGAAGGCACAGCGGAGTCTCCTCGAGGCTGAGGCACTTGCACATGCGCGTGCTATGCAAGAATCGATGCAACTGGAGCACAAGATGCGAGACACGTACTCACAATTCCGTCGTTCAGCCTATGATTTGAACGGCGGAGTAAATGACGCCGCTTTTCGCCTCAAGCCACCCCAAGCATCCATTGGCCCGAACGGGGCCCTCGGCCACCACATCCAGAGTCCTTCACGTGACTTCACTGTTCTGGAGAATGGTCTCATCGTTGAGCATGTCGACATTCGCAAGGAAGAAAAAGAAGAAGAGCGCCGCCGTAGGAATGAGAAGCGGGATCGTCGTGGTCGGAAGTCTTCTAAAAGTTCTGCAGTGGATGTCACCTCCCTTTATTCCGTCCACAGTCTAGGCCCACATACCGACAGTGGTCTTGGACCAATGCAGAGCTCACGGTACTCTGCTATAAGCTCCATCAGGCCAGTTAGCTCTCTGACCGCGCCAACGGACAGGCAGCCAAGTTTAGGTCAAGTTTATTCGCAAGCATCATTCTCAGATGCGCACAGCCGAGGATCTGCTTCTCCTCGGCGCTCGCGTTTCTTTGGCTTCAAGAATTTGAGTACTACATGGCGTAGCCAGGATAGCCTCGCTCCCTCGGGGATGTCGGGCAGCATGGTTGATATGCAGTATGTGTTTTTATTGATAAAAATGGTCATTTTCATGAAATATTTGTAGCGTGGCCCTGCAGCATGAAAGCAACGGACTTCGCGTACGATCGCCCGTCGGCGATCGGAGTATGTTATCTACTCCCAGACATAGTCAACTGTGGCCACGAGCGGAGCCCCAGGAACCCCCTAATATGCTAGTCGACGAGAAGGACAAATCGAAGAAGAAGCACAAGGGCATTGCGAAGATATGGAAGCTCGTCAGGGGAAGCAAACAGAATCCGCTCAACCACGCAAGCGGTCGTGACTCGGCTCGGTCCCAAGATACAGAGCGGAATGAGGACGACTTACCTCTAGCGCCTCCACCACCTTTGTCATATCTGGTAGATAGAGGACCAGGAGAACATCTGGGAAGCAGTGGGCGCCACGTGTCCACTCCCTCGCTTCCTTCAACATCTTCACCGCGCAACCAATTTTCTTCTTCAGGCATGTCCCCTTCGACAGCGCCGTCTAGCCTCCTTCCCTCACCTACTTCTTCACGTCCATCAGGCATAGATCGTGATGCTGACCGCAAAAGCAGCGCGCAAATTGACGAGAAAGAGAATTATGCCGTTGTTGCTGACGAAAGCGGCAGACTAAAGTTACTTCATCCTGTCACCTCCGAGCCTGATATCCGTCAGAAGCTCCAGCAGAATACTTTTGCCTCCACCAACGGTATGACACTTCCCAGATCGACCAAGCCACAAGTTATGCTCTCTCGGGAGAAATCTTTGCCACCCCTTCCCGGTGAGGTTAAACTTCGACCAAACAGTACTGCTGCGGAATCACGGCCGCAGACATTATACACCTATGATCCTCGTCAGGTCGGTCAGGAACCCAATGATTTCACTCTACCGCATGCCCCATTCCGCACAGAACCTAGACGACAGTCTTTCAGTGGTCCCATCTCTCGTCCAAACCTGGGTATTCAGACCATGATGCCCTTAGGTGCACACGATCCTTCAAAAGGTTCTGGTGGTATGTACAATGAGTTTGGAATCTCTAGGCGCTCGCTTGGCCGCTTGGAGCATATCGATGAAAATCCTCAGCCATTCACACCCACTAAGCGGAGGAGCAAGTTTGGATTTGCGTCCTTGCTGGGCAGGAAATCTACACAGCCAGAGCCAGCCAATGGCAGCAACTCGCATGAATTTCCACGGTTGACGGCGTCACTCTTCGAGGGTGAAGATAACCTCACGACAGCATATACCCCTTCTGCGTCTCGCCAAAGTGCAGGTCCGCGTATGTCTACTATCTCCCGCAAGGCGCTGGAGGAGCGAGTTGAGCAAGACCGAGAATTTATTGCATATCGCTACCCTTCTCACGACCAGCGTCTTGACATTCTGCGGTAACGCAAAACCATCGTTCACATCCCCTTTCATGCTCCTTGCTGTTTCCTCGCATGACAATCTTATCTTGTTTAGTGTCTGTACATCATCCTGCGTCACATCCTCCACCTCTGCATTTTACTTAGCTTTCCACATCCACGTTACCAGGGATAAATGCTCGCCTTCCCGCTCCACAGGACTTTGACTGCATGTTTTTCGTATGTAATCATCACGGTCATTTCTGCTTACTTCCACATTGCTTCCACATGTAAATGAATGCATTCACCGCTTGCAACTTGGCTCAAACCGTTTGTAATTTCCGATCAGGTGACACGTGACCTATACTGGCTTCGTCGCGCGACGCGTTTCACTCCTTGAGCAACTTGATACCCCTCTACGTTTCCTCTGTAAACTACACAACTCAGAACACTATCTCGGTTTGAACAATGGTATGGAATCTTTTGTCGTTATTGGTAGGTCATGCAACGTTTTCAGGCACCACGAGGTTTGTCTTTGGAAGAGAAACGCACTAAGCTAATGGAGATATTCCACGAGTCGGTGAGTTATTACCCGGGCCTCTGCATCTGACCTTTGAAAATGACGAGAATACGGATTGTTAGAAAGACTTCTATCAGGTGTGACCTATCTTATCTCTCAGTAAACATACTCTGACCTTTGATTGTTCTATAGTTAAAGGAGCTTGAGAAACTCGGTCCCAAGCTCAAGGGAATTGGTATGACTATTTGTTACACTAATCAGATAACACTCAAAGAATCCCAAGTTTCTCAGACGGTTAAAGAAGTCTTACAGTCCCTCGTCGACGATGGCCTTGTGCAGGGTGATAAAATCGGTGCTTCAAACTGTATGCCTCCAAACCTGGATATATGCGCGTGATATGCGCAAGAACCCCGAATGCTAACTAGGTTTTAAAGTTTTCTGGAGCTTCCCTTCGCAAAGAGGAACTATTGTTGAACTGTTCGCTTCTCAAAGAGCCGTAGCTATACTGACCCTGCGCACGCTTTAGGTTCAAAACCGCCTGGACAGCGCAAAAGAGACGAGGGCCAGCCATGAGGCTCAGCTAGCTGAGCTAAAAGCAGCTATCGAGCACGAGAGAACTCTCAGACCCCTAAGTGTTGGTTTCAATTTCATCCGAAGAATAATGGATAATCCGGGAGAACTTAGGACTCTCGAGCGGCAGCGTTGGAACAACTTACTTCCATGAAAAAGCAGCTCGCTGTTCTGCAGGAAGAAATCGATGCTTATGGCGCTTGCGATCCCGTGAAAGTGGAGGAGAAAAGGAGAGCTGTCACTCTGGCACATGAGGCGGCAGTACGGTGGACAGGTCAGTAAATGCCCGTCACACCATTTGTCATTTGACAACCTCTTCAGACAACTATTCCATCCTTCTTTCATATTTCACTCGCCAAACTGGGATGGACGCGCAAGATATCAGGAGGTATCTGGAGATCGGCGATGATTTTGAGGATATCTTCTGAAGTTCTGTCCATTCGTAACAATTACACTATTTCCTGAAGTCTTGTCCGTTCGTAATAATTACACCAAATCCGAATCATTCTCACACAAGCTTTCTCTGTCATCACTAAAATTGCTATCGCGTCCCCTCTCCATTGATATAATGACCGGTCGCGATGCAGCTTTGAATGTTGACAATTCTCTGATCGATCCTGCACACCCACTATCTCGTGAATTGAGGCTCGCAAGGAGGGTATTGCAGTATAACGAGCAAAGAGGTAAGTCGAACAAGACGTGCACCGCGGTATTTGGAAAGCCAAGATACTGAAAAGCGACCTGAGCACGAGAAACATCTGAATTGTTAGTGACTCACTGTGATCATGTCGAGTAGAGCGAATAAAGCGGTCCAAATTCCACTCAACATTGAGAAGATGATCAAGCGCTCGATCATCTCGCTCAATCTGTTCACAAGAACAAGGTGTTTAGCAAGAGTCAGGCTTCTTCCAGAAGAGAACTTACGCAAACGTCATGGCTTGTCTGTGCAACATACGCAAATATTTGGCCAAAAAAAATGCGATCGCAATATCAACAAAGGCCATGACGGCGAGATAAGAAGCCACGACTCCCTTTCAATGAAGGTGAGGTTGCATTAAATGAGATAGAATTGGCCTTTAATTATCACCTTCAGCGATGCGGTAAAGAAAAGATTGTCCCCTCCTTGAAAACTGCGACGCGTTCCTGACAGTAGATCTGATGTTTAAGTGAAACCCTCACCTCTTAGCCATGCAATCTGTGAATCATGTTTAGTCACGAAAACATCGAGGAGCCACAAACGCACAAATTGCAGCCCCGAGTTCAAAAAGAGCCAAAGGGATCTGTTTAGAGAACCATCTTAAGTATAGACTTTGGTATACAGCTGAACTGATCCTGACCCAGAGCGAGGGGAGTACCTTTGATCTCGTCTCACTGACTTCACCACCAAGACATTAGGTAAGTATATCAGTCTACAAACCGCGTAGACCTACGTCTATGTGCTTTGACGACAAATATTCCTTGTACACAAACAGAAACAATGGCCTAGTCATCTCAGCAGTGAGTACACACGACGTAAGGTTCTGATTAGGATCTCACCGAGAGGAGAAACCCGGTCTGTACTACATTAGTGCAAGACATAATCGTGATGCTAAACGACTCACTGAGGAGACCCTATAATAATGTTAACGTTATACGAAAAAGTGACATGACATGCAGGGTACTTACGGAAGGACCATTTCAAAAAATAAAAAATCTCCAGAATAAATGACTAGGTAAGCGTACGCTGTACTCATGTTTGGAGATGATCGGAATCAGAGACTAACGTCGTGCTTACCTCCATGCACTATCAGCGCTGTCTGTACGGCGCTCATCGTACTAAAACCACAACTATATTAGCAGCAGGCAGTGAAAGACTTGCGGGTGGCAAACAATATAACAGCAACCTTCGGTAAAATCAGGAATGTTCATGGGACAGGGACGACAAGGAGAGACTCACCACAGTTTTCAGCCATCGATCGTCTCTGACATAACTGCAAATTGGGTCAAGCAATCACTTACACCACTCGTACAATTTACCAACCGGGTGAAATACGAAAAGCTAGAGAAGGTGCCGTGAGGATGCGATTCAACATATGTGTGACTGCTCACGTTTGCACGCAAGACACTCCCCAGAGCATAGCGCAGAGAATTGTTGAGAAGAAATAAGCTCCATATGTTATTCCGGTAGGAAATGGCAGCATCGCGATCAACGCGCCAGAGAATGAGGATCTCGGGGCACCAAAAGACAGGGAAAAAGGTAGTATCATTTCGGGACACGCCTTTTGAGGGTGGGGGATCTGCCGCAGTGGGGGCACTAGCGTCGCTTGACGTTAACGTCACTATAAAATTAGAGCCCTGATAAGACTTGTTCCTTACGGACACCCAACAAGAAAGGCTATGGACACTCAGAAAGAAAAGCTGTGGACACCTCGTCGGGAAAGTGGATTGACAAGTTGTTAATCGCATCACCGCTGCAAGAAAGTTTCGAGGCAAAGCAGTGGATATTGTCACCCGGTTAGTAATTCGCAACCACGTTATCTCGGCGGGCTTTTGGGTTATATCCCTTATCCCTGAAGCAGACCAAATTGAGGAAGGTCCCTCCATAGCAATGGAGCACTCGACACAACACAGGCAGGGTGCGAGCTCGTATTTTGCCGTACTTCAAGACGCACGTGCTGTCAGGGATCATGGGAGCGAAGCACCGGCAAGGGCCAGTCGAACACGGTCAACCGTCACGGTAACATGTTATGTGGCGGCAGAATTCTAGAAACCTTTAATTTGACTTGTTTACCTGAATTATTACAGAGGGAAAGCGAAAATTTCTGAATAGAACACTCACAATTTGCTCACAATTAATCTCAACTTAAGCAGTGCGACATAAAATTGAGCTTGGATGCGAGATTGTGCATGCATTACCACTGGTCTAGGCAGCACTCTGGGTATCATCATGATGCATTGACAATGACCCGTGCGCGTGACCTTTTGCATCACATGAAACCAACCCAAAACCAGCGACCTGAGGGAAATTTTCGACATACGCGAGATACGCCGCGCAAGACGTTATACTACTAGTAGTATAATTTTCGCTTGTCAAAACGATTACGAAGCTTATGACACTGGGCCTGGCACGTGATGCCCAGGGTTGTCGGAAATTTCCGAAGAAGGTTGCAATCACGTACCTTTACTGAGTCGAGATATTTATATCGTAGCGGCGCCAGCGCCAGTCCCCGACTCGCTTATATCATCCACTCCAATAGTTTCTCTCCTAAATTGATTCGTTTGCGGCCTTGCACCTCTTCCTTTCTGTCACTTATTACATGCATGCATGTATGTATTCTCTCATGGCATCAAGTCCAGAAATCGCTCAACAATACTGTGCTAATCCGGCCAAAATATCAATTCCTTTTTCCACTGTGTTTGGTCCAAGCAGACCCACCTGATTATAATCTGGTTGATGTATCTAATGTCATCTTTGTTGCAATTGTGAACGGCACATTTGTTTCCACAATTATGCTTGATCACCAACACATTTCCATTCATGTCACCATCAACCCAATTCAAACCCGCAAGACCTCGAATCAGTGAGTTTGGAGGGGAAAACACTGTTTCATTCTCGTGAAAGTAAGTGTAGCCATACTTGTTCTCCATCTTGTCCCCATGATAGACTAGATTGTAAGTCTTTCTACCACGGCTAGTGAAGGTGATGAACTTGTTAGTCCCCAGGCAGTTTACCCAGTGTATAATTTCAAGGTGTGAGAGGTCTTCACATTCTATGCCATACATGTGTGCAGGCATGGCCACAAGATAAGGTTGGGTGGCCTTTGTCCTGTAGAAAACGCCCCTATATGATGCGCTATACGCCTATGTGGTGTCCTTCTGTGAGTATCCATTCATTAACTGCGTGTATGACACACTTATGGCTCTACTGTGTTTGATCAGGCCTTCTTGTATGTGGACACTGAGTAAGTTGGCTGGCATAGGCTGTGATGGGAGCCATACTGTCCACTTCCTATTTGCATGGTATAAGGGACAGAGGGCACACAGATCTATCCAATGAGATCGCATAAATTGGCCCAATATATTGATATCCATTTGTTCATGTCTCACTCTTGACCCACAGGGCCCAACCTCAGCAGTCTTTCTCATTCATCATTATTGCCTCTGCACTGACACTGTAACCCATATGTTGCACATTAACAGTGAACTTCCTGGGCTCTATCTAGTTCTATGTGAGTTTTCCTACGACGAACCTCTCTTCTCGCTGATGACAGAGAATACAGAATGAAGTAAGATAGCATCTTCCTGCTTTTCCACATACCACAACTGCACCTGTGTTTGGATAAGCACTACAGAATATCCCATTGTAGACTTGTCTGATATTCTTCGCAATGTACCCAATCGTCAGAGGTTCAAAGGTACGTATTCACATGTGTTGCACTGATTGAATCTGAGAGTACTCTTACTTACATAGACTTTGTTGCCTTCCTCATTCGAGAGGGCATCTTTATGTTTTTTCTTGACGATACTGTGGAAGGGTATGCACTGGCAGATGCATTTAATGATGAATAGCCCTTGTGTACAATGGATGTGCTTGCTCATGTATTTAGATAATGTAGGCCTATTAGAGTATTGCTCAATCCTGATTTCTTGGTTTCCCATACATAGCACATCGCGATAGAACTTATATCAAATCACACACATTGCTCCTGTGGTCTTTGAAACATGGGATTGGGGTCCCAGATCATTTTCCCCCTACTCAGGAAAATAAGTCTCACAGATGTGCTATTGCAAGATCCAATGCTATGTTTTGGTCTATGGTTTAACGACTCTGTCTTGCCTCCCTGCTGTCCTTCATCTACACAACCACCATGTCTGTAGTGTTGTTGTAGCTCTTGGATGTCTTTCATGGCGACACTGCCTTCATACTGAGTCAGTCATCTTTCTTGTGCCAATCTGTCCTAACCCCTCAATTTTATAAGTATCATGCACTGGCAGGGACTCTCTCAATTTTCATGTTTTGTCAGGCAGTGACATCCAGGCCTCACCATCTTGTCCAGCTTTTCATGAGCCTGCACTCTTCATGTTATTTGTCACTCAGCACTTGTTTTCCCATCAACCTCTTTTTACCAGTAAGCACATGTATCACACACAATACAATTTGTTCACAATTTCAGGCACAGTATGGACCATCGCATACAATCATGCAGTGCACACTGTTTGCACTCAGGGTCTTGACCTAGCTGAAGTCCTAGCCTATAATACCTGGTTGCTTCTTGATTTTGATTAAGGTGAAGGAGTTCAATGAGTGCTGAGGCACTGACAGCCGCCCACCCCTTGGCAAGCATCAGTCTAACTACTTATACAATGAGCAATACATTATGTCGCTTACTACTGATATACTACTTTGTGCACATTCAGCATCACTCGGCATTCATGGTGCTGTCTTACCTGGAGGTCGCAGCTTCTGACTAAGTTTTTGGGCTGTTCACGCATGTACTTAAGTCCCAGAAAACTTGATTAGCTACAGACATACACCAAAAATGATTACAAGCAACCGTAATGCAATGCATTCTGTTCTTCATCAGTTATATACAGACACTCATGTAGCTTGCCACTTACCTGTTAATTATAATATTGGACACCAGCATGTCGTCCTTAGTCATGTCCATAATTTGGCCATTCACTCATGAGCTCTGCTTTACCATTAGAATACTTCCTTTCACTACAGCAGACCTGCCTGTCATCCATGCCATCTGATGCAACAGATGGTTCGGCATAGTATTATCCTCTATCTTTTCAAAAACACTGTGTAGATTCCATCCAGAGCCATCATGGTGTTTGGAACGTCATAGAATGTGTGTTGTAGGTGTTGTTGTGTGCATGTGACAGTGTTGAGTTCTCGCTGTCATACCCAGTAGTTAACATATAGGTTGTTGAGCCTCAGTGCCCTCCTCATGCCGTCAATCATTGGAATTGGGACTGAAAATGGCCTGTGGCATGCCATACTGTAGAAAACACCCTTGAACCACTTTAAGAATCTCTGCATGGTCACATCAGTGACTATGGATATGAACTGCCATCCCTCTCCTACCGGTTGTCGACAGCATATTTCTCTTGGAATGAATTTCACTGTCTAACCCTATTTGGCAGTGATAGTGACACACATTGATTGAATTTATAGTTGCACATATGGTGGGATGCACCCACCCCTTCCATGTTCCTCAACATGATAGTGAAGCTGTAGTGACAGATATTATTTGTGCAGTACCAGTTCAGATGCCATTTAATGTCAATGTTGTGGAATGTGTTTATCACTGAGTCGTCTGTGTCCCAGTTGATAGATTTGCACATTTGTCTCTCCTGGACATGATGCCATAGCATGGGGCATCAGTTCCAGCACTCCTCTCCGATGAAGTCTATCCCAGTCTCCACTCTCAGATTTTCATTCAGATCACCGGCACAACCAAGTTTGTGGTCCCATCCAACCAAATTGCTTGTGTGGGTGCAAATTGCCACTCTCTGTTCCAGCAATTGTGGATAAAAGCATGTCACACCCCCGTTGTCATGTATATCATGCCAGCAGTAGTGAGAGCATTGAAAATTAGATGCAGAACATGGTCTTTGTTGACAGGAGAGGCGAGTGTGATGATGTGGGTGTCCCAGCTATATTTGCAGAAATGGCCTATGCTGGTAGCTATTGCAGGGTGACTGATATAAGATATTGTGCTGTAACCCATGTTGTTGACTATGAAATCGTCCAGATTTTGGAAGCCTTCAACTGGCACTACCATGTTTAAGTCTCGCATAACCTGCTCGAATTCTCCTATGAGCATGCATCGTGCACTTGATCCCGTTATCAGGCCTTTGGATTGATGTAGTACTCTCTTGAAATTGTGGAAATCTTGACCCACAAATGGTTCCAACAGCCTCCTGAAGCATCTCAGAATGACACTTTTCCCCACTTTGCGCAAACTCTGAGTTGTGCGACTTGTGGATGTGACATCAGATATCGCCATTTTATCAAGGACTTCTGTGATGATATCTTCGTTCAAATTACAAGCGACTGTCAGCCAGGTCAGCATATGTTTATGCAGATGGACAGGGTCTTACAGTTCATGTTTGATCGTGATGAAGGCGAGCCCTTGGATATGCAACTCTATTCCACAAGGAACTCAATGGGTTTAGGGCCATCTTTATGTGGCTTTTTCTGATGTAACAAGTTGTATTTCTCCTCCATTTGTGACATCTCACTTTCAACAAGTCGAGACACAAACATATATTTCGAGTACAATCCTTACAATCTAGACACATCTATACAAACATTCGAGTGATTACCATTTGACTTTGCCAACCACACTTTTAGTCTCTATTCTTCAGTGAGCTCCATTGCTTGTTCACCATAAAGGTCATCATCATTCTCCACACCATTGTCGGCCTTACAAGATTCACCCTCATGGTCAGTGTTGTCTGCTGCAAACATTTTCTTCACACAACCCTCGTCAGCGATGTCAACTGCCTTGCATTTCCCTTTTGCGTCAGTCAAGTAGCTTGCAAACATCTGAGAACTGACACCAGCATTGGGCATCAACTTCATGGACTTGAGCATAACCTGGTAACACCTAGATCCATTCTTGTCCTCATGAGCACTATTTTCCCATTTGCTTTGGGAGATAGTCCATCTATGGCTCTATCAGATGTTTGACAATGACAAGCTCAAGGTTAGACTTACAATTTAAGCTGGCACTCTAATAAGACAACGTCACCAGTTTTGATCTTTGAGCGGTATTCATGAGGTCCGATGAGAACTCCATGGCCATCTCAGATGTTGGGCATGATGATAGTGCATTCCTGCAAGTGATATTGCACAATGATAGCCACATAATGGCCCAATGGGTTGGGTAAATCAGATAGTCTTTACATTCCTGCTGTAGTAGTGTAAATTTCAATGAACATTCCTTCACAGGATATCACTCATAGTATAAGGTTGCAGCTGGGGGAGACCCTCCCCCTGGAGGGCCACCTGCCAATGCAGCAGCTTTTGCCTTAGCTAGAGTTATTACTGATGAGTGGCAACATAAGGGCAGAGAGAGAAGTGCAACATACAAGGACTTTGCATAGTATCCCCTTCTACAAGGACAAACAGTGTCAATTCAAATGTGCTTGCATGGACTCAACAAGCAATATACATACTGCTGATATCTCCATGTCTTAAATGCAGAACCAAAGCCTGTGCAGGATCTGGAATGTTTCCTACCAAAAGGTCAATAGTAACCACAATCAAGAAACATTCGTTCTCATCTGACCCAGTACTATGCCAGAAAGGGACATATCTAGGATATGCTGCCCTGGAACTGATTACTGGAGAAGTCATGGTTGTTAATCAGACACATGCTCTAAGACAAAGCTACTTACATGTGTTCCTAGAATCTTCTGCTTCCTCATGAAGCACGTTCAACATGTCCAAGGTGAGCCCCTTCAGTGACAAATTCCATATTATATGGGTCACCCGACCTACATAATATCCCGTATAAGATGGGCCAGCAGACTATGGGCCGTATCACAACACATTCTCCGTATGTGTTTCATTTTACATACTATATCACTCACTCTATATGTTGCTTTTTTGTTCTCCATCTCAACGACGTCTTTTTATTCCTCTTCCCTTAGAAGCGTCTCCCCTCAGTCCTTCAATCGAAGACTGAGGTGAGTTGTTTTATTTACGAGTCTACAATACAGTCTCTAATAACTACATAGTTCCTCCTTTGTTCCTAGGTATGCACTATGTCGTAGCTTGTTAGTCCTTCAATTGAAGACTGAGTTCCTCCTTCGTTCCTAGGTCTAAGCCTCTTCACTCTAAGAGGTTATGAGCCCTGGCTCAGACTAGGCCCCCACATTTGTTACACTATAACATTCATTTTTCCGTAATCGTCCGAGCTGGCCCATTTGGCCCAACCTTCCTCGCTGCTTGATCCTTGGATCCTTTCTATTCCCTTGCCGCCGTCACCACCTGCTGATGCCTGTTCTATTATCTTGTTCATTACCCACATGTTCTATCATACCATCGCCATTCGCCGACACACTCTTCGTTACCACTCAAGATGTCCAATATTCGGATCCCTTCTTCATTTCCTCATTCCCCGCTAGATGCAAATGGATCCAATTATTCATCGTGGGTTACCTCTATGGACCTCTGGCTATCTTTATTCAATCTCTGGCGCCTTCTCATTGGTGATGAGAAAGAGCCGCAGCCCTCAACCAAACTTGCTACTGAGTCTGATGCGACATTTGCGCAATGAGTCGCCACTCATGATGCAAGTGCAGACGTTGTATCCTTCCGTGAACGACAGAGCATTACAAAGGGTCTCCTTGGCATGGCTGTGCACTCCAGTGATCTAATCCACTTTACGGGCATTTTGAACCCTGCCCTTGTTTGGAAGGCACTCGAAAACAAGTACCAGGCCACTATCGGTATTCGTTTTACCTGCCTCATGGGTCGCATTTTTGATCTTCCGAAAGCATTGGACAGTGATTCACTTGCGCAATCAATCAAGGAGATTACAGATATTAAAGCTCAGTTCAAAGCTATCGATTCAGGTAGAGTGGAAGTGCAATGAGTACATTCTAGTACAGGCATTACTCCGTGCATTACCAGACTTCTATGCCCCGCTTTTGCAGCTTATCCTCCATAGTGCTGATGCAAATGCAGGAAAATTGATGCTTGAAGGTGTCATTAATCAGATCCGAAACTCTGAACAATACTACGCGAGTTTTGGATCAGACAATCCACATGCACATCACACTGCCATGGCAGCCAGGACTGTCAAATCAAGCAAGTCTGCTGAACGCCCAAAGCCAAAGGAACTCGACACATCCAAGAGAGATAAGTGGGAGTTATCGTGGCGCTCCACATGCGGATCTTGCAAATGCACAGGCCACATCTGGCATAACTGTCGCACTCACCTAGCAAAATCAGACTTGCCAAACACGTCATCAAATATTCCTCCATCATCTTTGCAGAGCACTAATCCATCGACTCTCGTACTAGGACAACCTGATATCATTCCACATTTCCTTCACCTCTCCGCGCACTCTGCAAGCTTTTCTAATACAGGCATTAGTTCCTTCTTGTTCCATGTAGATTCTGCTGCCACCGCACATATGGAATCAGACTATTCTCACTTTACTCGTTATTCTGCCTATAATCCACCCATAATGGTAAAACTTGCAAATGATGATGTCGTTTTTGCTCCTGGATGGGGGATTATAAAACTGGCCATGAACAATGGCATGATCTGGGAACCTGTCGAGCTTCCTTTCCTGCATGTTCCCGATCTCCAATGCACATTGATATCAGTCTTGGCTCTCGCATCAGAAGGCATTTTCTTTGCAACAAACGCCAAGGGAGGTTCAATGGAACGTGCAGATGGCACTCTGGTTGCACAAGTTGACTGCACGTCAGGTCTTTATTATCTCCAGGCCAAATACAATGAAAACCACACTGCCTTTGCAGTAAAGTCCGTCTCGAGCACAGCATTGCCAATGACTGTGTGGCATGCACGGATGGGCCATGCAGCTAATTCTACCTTGTGCAAAGCTGAGAAAGTTGTCAAAGGACTTGTCCTTGATGATAACAGACCTGTTGAACATGCTGATTATATTGATTGTGTGTCGTGTGTAATGGGAAAGCAGAAACATTTTCCATTTCCGTCCTGCGCTCGTCATCATGCCACTCACATTGCCGAGTTGATTCATTCTGACGTTTGGGGACCTATCGACACTGCTACCACATCCAGAGAGACCTATTTTGTCGCATTCACCAATGACTTCTCTCGCTATACAACGATTTACCTCATCAAAAACAAGAGTGATGTTTACTCTCGCCTGCAGCAATATGTGACTTGGATTGAAAATCAGTCAGGGCAGCGGGTAAAACATTTTTGCAGTGATAATGGTGGAGAATATACCTCTGGTATTGTCACTGGTTTCCTACAGAGCAAAGGTATCAAGCATGAACTTACCATGCCATATACGGCAGAACAAAATGGTGTTGCTGAACGTGGACACCAGACAATTGTGACTCGTGCATTAAGTGCACACCATCAGAGTGGCTATGCTCGTTCGTTTTGGGGGTATGCTATCTTGAACTCTGCATACATCAAGAATCTGCTCCCATCATCGGCTACAGAGGACAAAACACCATTTGAACTCTTTCATGGTTATCCACCCGATGTTTCGCACTTGCAGCCTTTTGGCTGCCTCGCATATGCACATATTCCTAATGACACACATCACAAATATGATTATGTGTCACGATGGTGTTTCCTGTTAGGACATGCTAAGGACGTTGGTTATTTGCTATGGGACTCAACAGCTCGACAAGTTGTGTGGTCTTGCAATGTTCTTTTTGATGAGAATGTCTTCTATGGAACCCCCAACTCCATAATTTCACCACTCGTCGAATTATACAACCAACATATCCAAGCATCGAAGGTATTGCAAACATCAGAAGACCTGGGACCTATGCCATGAACTTATGACTTGGATGAATCCTCCGAAATAATTCTCAAGAGAGCAACACCCATGTCCACCGTTTCAGTGGGAGCAACTCCAATCCTTGCATCTACCACTTGTGACGTGTCACTGCCCCCCACACAACTTGAACCAAGTAATGCTATTCCTGTGCCCACAGTCAATTTTCCAACAGATTCAGAAACCCTACCACCTTCTGTCCCACGACGTTCAACTCGTCAGCGTGTTGCAGCCAAGCCTGCATTGCCACGTTCCGTTGCAATTCCAACAAAAGTCGTTCCGACAGAACAGCGCTGGACATATGTGCCAATGGATACCAGTCACGCAGACAAAAATCTTGCAGTCAATATGTCATCTGATATTGACATTGAGCATTCTGTAATGCGTGCAACTGTAGATGGGCGGAAGCAGCCTCCGAAGAATCTCACTCAAGCTCGCACATCCACAGAATCTGCAAACTGGGAGAGTGCAATGATAGAAGAATTGGCATCACTTCGTGAAAAAGGAACCAGAGTCCTCACACCACTTCCACCTGGCTGAAAAGCAGTTGGTTCCCGCTGGGTTTATGCCTACAAGTATGATGAAGGTGGTCAGATAACTCATCACAAAGCTCAACTCGTTGCACAAGGATTCTCGCAGATTGAGGGCTTAGACTATACTGAAACTTTCGCGCCAGTTGCCAAGTACGACACAGCACGTGCTTTGCTCTCCATGGTAGCAAAACACGACCTTGAGCTCGATCAGATGGATATGAAAATGGCTTTTCTCAATGGTGATCTTGACGAAGATATCTACATGAAGCAACCACCTGGGTTTGAAGATGCAGAATATCCAGACTGGGTATGGAAACTCCTCAAGGCAATTTATGGGTTAAAGCAATCTGGACGCCAGTGGAACAAGACTCTCGATGAATTTTTGCGAAAAGAAGGTTTCAACTTTGTTCACAGTGAAGCCGATTATAGTTTGTACGTGTTGCGCAAGGATGACAAAGTCATATGGCTTCTCATCTATGTGGATGATATGCTTCTTGCATCCAACTGCCGAAAATTCCTTGATGGTTTCAAGGGTGAAATGAGCAAGCACTTTGAAATGAAGGATCTTGGCGAGGCACGCCACTTCCTGGGGATGCATATCAAATGAGATCGTATGAAGCAGCTCCTCACCATTGACCAAACTTCATTCATCGAGCAAATTCTTACTGAAGCCAAGATGTCAGACTGCCGCCCAGTCGGTACTCCCATGGTACCAGGAGTCTCACTGTCAAAAGCCACTGCACCTCTGACGAAAACTGAAGCACAGCAATTTGCTCACATTCCATATGCTCGTGTTATTGGCGAACTCAACTTTGCGATGCGCGTCAGTCGACCTGACATTGCATATGCAGTCTCCACATTATCCAAGTTCCTGAGCAACCCTGGTGTTGAGCATTACCAACAGCTTCACCATTTGATTCACTACATTCGCAGAACTGTGCATCTATCCCTTAACTTCGGCTTATCAGATGAAGGACTCATCGGATACTCTGACTTGGACTTTGCTTCGGACAAAGATGACAGTCGTTCCATTGGTGGCTATGTCTACTACCTCTTTGGATCTCCCATTAGCTGGCGCTCTCAGAAACAACCCATTGTTGCAACATCCTCCACGGAAGCCGAGTACATTGCCCTCTCCAATGCCACTCGAGAACAAATTCACCTTAGTCAACTCTTGCATGATTTTGGACTCGACCCATCACTCATCACACCTACTGTCCTGTATGGGGACAACAATGGGAGCTGAGCATTGACAAAGAACCCCCATTTTCACGACCACACAAAACACATACACGTCCACTATCATTTCATCTGCGACCTTGTTAACGATGGAATCATTGTCATCCATTACATACCCACACATGACATGATAGCTGATATTTTCATGAAGTCATTACCTCGAAAGATTTTCCATGGTCACTGTTACTCTCTCGCACTCCGCTCGTCCTCAAATGATAGTATTGTTGGACAAGACACAGATGACGCGTAGATCGAGTGATATGCGTCTGAGTGGGAGTATCACAACACGTTCTCCATACATGTTTCATTTTACATACAATATCACTCACCCTACACGTCGCTTTTTTGTTCTCCGTCTCAACAACATCTTTTTATTCCTCTTCCCTTGGAAGCATCTCCTCTCAGTCCTTTAATCGAAGACTGAGGTGAGTTGTTTTATTTACAAGTCTACAATACAGTCTCTAATAACTACATAGTTCCTCCTTCGTTCCTAGGTATGCACTATGTCGTAGCTTGTTAGTCCTTCAATTGAAGACTGAGTTCCTCCTTCATTCCTAGGTCTGAGCCTCTTCACTCTAAGAGGCTGATGTTATGTATATCCCCGATATTGATGGATGGGCCGGGAGGGATATTATTTCCGATGGAGACGGGTGGGCCCATCGATGCTGATATTATATATATCCTCGAAGATGTCAGGTGGGCCGATGTAATGGTTTATTGTATAGATGGGTGGGCCGACATACAGGAATTATTTTGTACACAGGTGGGCCGAGGGCGTGGTGGAATATGTATTATATAGATGGGTGGGCCGATGTAAGGGTTTATTGTATAGACGGGTGGGCCTACATACTGGAATTATTTTGTAGACGGATGGGCTGAGGGAGTGGTGGAATATTCATTATATAGATGGGTGGGCCGATGGAGGGGGATGTTATATAGACGGGTGGGCTGAGGTAATGAGATATCTGTCTGACATTCACAGATTACTGAGTCCCAGATGCCCAAAAACTGAATCCCATTGTGAAACATCCATTCCAGCCACCTGAACACCTGAAGCTTGAGACTGGAAACTGGAAACTCATGAAAATGTGTGAAATTTCTATTTCCTTACACCAAACACATGAACACCTGAACACCCAAAGCCTGAAGCTTAAAAGTCCATTTATCAAATCACCGAGTGCCAAGTGCTGATAAACCCGAAGCCTGAGACCCAAAATCCAAAGCCCGGAACCCAAAAACATGTATGCAACATGTCCATTTTTCATTCATTGCACAAATCACTGTGTGTCAAGTGCCAAAACCCAAAACTCGAGACCCAGTACACAAATCACCAAGTACCGAGTGCCGAGGGCCAAACCCCAAAGTGCGAGGCCCAAAACCCAAAGTCCAAAACCTAAAAACATGTATATAACATATCCATTTTTCAGTCATTGCACAAATCACCAAGTGTCGCGTGCCAAAACCCAAAACTTGAAACCTGGTATGCAACATGCCCATTTTTTATTTACATTAAACAAATCATCAAATGCTGAATGCCAAGGCCCGAACCCCGATGTCCGAAGCCCGAAACCCAAAAATATGTATACAACATATCCATATTTCCCTCACTGCACAAATCACCGAGTGTCGAGTACCAAAACCCAAAACTCAACACCTGGTACACAAATGGCCAAGTGCCGAGTGCTGAGGCCTGAGCCCCAATGTCCGAAGCCCGAAACCCAAAGCCTGAAACCCAAAAATATGTATATAACATATCAATATTTCACTCATTGCACACATCACCGAGTATCGAGTGTGAAAACATGAAACTTGAGACCCAGTACACCAATCACCAAGTGCTGAGTGCTGAGTGCCAAGGCCCGACATTGAAAGCCTGAAACCCAAAGCCTGAAACCCAAACATATGTATACAACATATCCATATTTCCCTCACTGCACAAATCACTGAGTGTCGAGTACCGAAACCTGAAACTCAACACCGAGTACACATGACTACAACTGGACATGAATTCTGTATTTGTATGTATTATCCATTGATGTAGGGTTCAAATAACTTGGGAATTGTATTGACTACCGAGTGTTGGGACTCAGGACTCGCTAGTCAATATAGGAAAATGATGATGAAAAAATGAAAATTATTATTATGCTTAACTTTCTTAATGAAGGTTGTAGTCCGAGTCTATGTGAGTGTATTGGTACTCAGTGTAGTGATGGTCGTGGTGCTGGACTCGGAACCACTGATTTTCATACTCACATCATTCTTGTCAATTGGGGATTATTTGAAGACTATGTTAAATGTCAGTCAGTGTCGAGTATGATAATGAATGTATAGTCATACCTCAGTCTGAGAACAAATAGACTGAGGTAGGATGATGCAGGTATGAGGATTATATATTTGTCTGGCATGTTAGCAATGATGTAAAGATGAGGCATGCATTTGTACATGTGTGCAGTAAGTGAGCATAAAGATAAAAGAATGAATATTAATAGCGAGACTTGCACATTATGTTGAGATATCCAACATGACAAGCCTGTGATGGGATCAGAGACCTGGAATAACACCCATATATGTCCATTATAATAGCCCTAATAGTTTAGAAAGATCCATGAAGGATTGATGTAATGACAGGCATAGGTGTGAAATGTGACAATAGACATATTTTTACAAAGTCACATTTATAGATGATTCAGGCCAAAGATTTCATTAAAAATATGTAGGATAGATTGTAAACTACCTAAGGAACTCATACTGCCTACTGCCTTGAGGGTAGGGGGTGGGTGGAAGGGATATAGTGAAAACATGAGTTGACTCAGCATTAAAGTCCTATTATTGCTTCACTGACCATTTTCAATGCTTTGGGTCTTTGAAGTTTCCCACACTCCATTTCTTATCTATTTCACTTCCTCAGTACTCAATTCTTGGTGGATTTGTCTGTAAATTTATGTCTATGATACTTAATATATTTTAAATGTACTCCAGGTTTCTGATCATGAAGATTCAATGTTTTGAAGGTATGGGTCCCTTATCAGGAGAAATGGCAAGTATGCACACTAGCTCACAAACTCCAGCCTATTGTGAGCTGATCTTGGTCATAAGAGGCAATAATATAAGCTATGCTCATTATATATTAAAAGGTTGGATCATGGATGCAAGGGCAAGATACTTGTTACAAGAACATGTAGATGCTTGGGCCCCTACCATTTTTCTCCTTATCCTCCTCGTCTCTGCCCTTGCATCACACCCTCACCCTGACTTTGCTCTTGTTATCCTTGTCATCCTTGCATTCCCTTTTGCCCTCTACCTGTTGCTCCAGCAGAGTCAGTACATCTGGCTGGACCCTTTCTCTGACGAAGCATACCCATGCTCCGTTCCACCCGTTGACTGATCCTGTGGACAGTCCCCTTTGCCCTTACCGTCCGGATGGTAACCTATGATACAATGCACGCTGCATCCCCTTTACCCTGTTTCCTTTCTTGATCTATGACTCAGTGCGCAGTCGCACATTTGTATTTATATTTAGATCCGCAGTTGCACGATCATGCCCCTGCGCGTTTCACTTCCTGTTTCTGTTCTTTGACTCATTTCTATTTGCATGTTCTGGTTCACCTATGACTCACCTCAAATGTGCCTTCCTTTTCTAGTGTTACCATTTGACCAGTTCCCTTTCCGGTAGTATGAAGTTATCATCCACTAATACGCGTCCTCTCCTCTATATAAACTCGCTACCATGTATCTAATTCCTTAACTTGAATCTACTTGGTTCTTAACCTCATACTCCTAACAAGGGTGATTCCTTCTGCCTAGCCAGCAGTCTATATTCTACCTTCTTATCTGCTCATCACAGATAAGTCTCTAGTCTCAATCTTTACTCATCGACTTCATCAACAAGCAAAGCCCCTGTTAACTAGCTGGACTTCTGTCCTTCTATTAACGTAGATCTTACAATTAACCTTTGGGTATTGTAAACCTTGGCAGATATGCTTATCGTCGAGCCCCGCTTGACATAAGCTACCTGATTTGGACATAGGCATCAAATCTTACTTGCTGAAGCCTCACCAAGTAAGACCCCTAACCTTGGGCTAGCCCAAGGACATCCTCGACCATTGACGACACACGCTCTGTTTGAGCATCGCCAACAGATACTATCCAAGTCGTAACAATACTGAAAATTGTGAAAAATGTCAAAGTTGCAATGGTCTATGCTTACATGTAATAACACTGTCTGTAATATTCAATAATGCGAAAATGAGTAAATATGCACCAGTGGGGATAGATACAACTAGACAGGACATAGGAAGGATGAGTCTGATGCAAAAATGTTGGGTCCGAAACTTTCGGGTCGGGGTCAGGCTTCAGGATCAGGATTGGAATGTCAGGGATGCATTGGACAAATACTGTTTAATGTGAGTATCAAAAACATGGGTTTTGAGCCCAGAGCCGCAACTATCATTACACCAGGTACCGAGTATCAGAACCAAGTACTGAGTACTGATTTCTAAGTACCGAGTACCGAGTAATGAAATAACCAATTGACAAGAAAAGACTACCAATACACTCACCTTGACTTGGACTACAACTTTCATTTTTCATTCTCACCGATGTTTCGGATTTCTTTAGCTTATATCTTGGTCAAATGATAACCGATGGACAAGAAAAGACTACCAATACACTCACCTAGACTCAGACAACAACTTCCATTTTTTCATTATCTTTGCCTATATTGGCTAGTGAGTCCCGAGTCTGAAGTACTGACACTCGGTAGTCAATACAATCCCAAAGTTGTTTGAACCCTACATCAATGGATAATACATACAAATACAGAATTTATGTCCATTTGTAGCACCAGGTATTGTGTTTCAGCACTCGACACTCAGTGATTTGTGCCATAAATGAAAAATGGACATGTTGCATACATATTTTTGGGTTTCGGGCCTTGGCACTCAGCACTCAATGATTTGTTTAATGTGAATGAAAAATGGGCATGTTGCACACCAGGTTTTGAGTTTCAGGTTTCAGCATTTGACACTTGGTGTTTTATGCAATGAGTGAAAAATGGACATGTTGCACACCGGGTTTTGAGTTTCGGGTTTTGGCACTCAACACTCAGTGATTTGTGCAATGAGTAAAAAATGGAAATATTGCATACATGTTTTCGGGTTTCGGGCTTCAGAATTTGGGCTTCAGATGTCAGGTTTCAGGCCTTGGCACTTGGCACTCTGCACTTGGTGATTTGTGTACCGGGTCTCAAGTTTTGGGTTTTGGTACTCAACACTCAGTGAGTTGTGCAATGAGGGAAAAATGGATATGTTGCATACATATTATCAGGTTTCAGGCTTCGGGTTTTGGGCTTTGGATGTTGGGTTTCGGGCCTCGGACATCAGAGCTCAGGCCTCAGCACTCAGCACTTGGTGATTTGTATACTGGGTGTTGAGTTTTGGGTTTCAGTACTCAACACTCCATGATTTGTGCAATGAGGGAAATATGGATATGTTGTATACATATTTTTGGGTTTCAGGCTTTGGGTTTTGGGCTTCAGATGTTGGGTTTTGGGCCTCGACACTTAGCACTCAGCACTTGGTGATTTGTGTACCATGCTTTGAGTTTCGGGTTTTGGCACTCGACACTCGGTGATTTGTGCAATGAGTGAAATATGGATATGTTGTACACATATTTTCAGGTTTCAGGCTTCGGGTTTCGGGCTTCGGACGTCGGGCTTCGTGCCTCGTGCCTCGGCACTCAGCACTCAGCACTTGGTGATTTGTGTACTGGGTGTTGAGTTTCGGGTTTCAGTACTCGACACTTGGTGATTGGTGCAGTGAGGGAAATATGGATATGTTGTATACATATTTTTGAGTTTCAGGCTTTGGGTTTTGGGCTTCGGACATCAGGTTTTGGGCCTCGGCACTCAGCACTCAGCACTTGGTGATTTTTGTACCATTGTAACGATCGTTGTGGCGCTGGGCTTGGAACCAGCTATTTTAATACTGATGTCAAACAGTATTTGTCTGACACACTTCCAACTACCCTGACCTGATGCACTTTCCGACAGTCTGACACATGTCTGATCCCGACCCGACATTCCTGCGCATTGGACCAGTCCTCCCTATGTCCTGTTTAGTCGCATCTATCCCCACTAGGTGCACATTTACTCCTTTTGACTTGCTAAGCATTGTATACAGTGTCATTACATGTTTTCTCATGGTCTGCAGTACCACATGCCCTATTACATAGGATTTTGGACCCGAAATATTGCTACTACTCTCGCCTATAGCACTCTGAATTTTACATAGTCACTATATAATATCTAGTACTTCCTACCTATTAAATTACTTACTTTTCCCTACTCAGTAGTAGGATGGAAGTCATTAGATATTAGTAGTACTTCATTGTATTGCGAAATATCTATCCACTCTTTTTTCTCCGAAACATTCCGACACATTCAACACTCATTTGACCGACAATCCAACATACTTCCAACACATTCCTTCACTGTCCGACACATTCCCGACAGTCCGACACCTGACCCGACTCCGATATTTTCGGACCTGACAGTCTCCCTTCAGACAAGTAGTTCTTAGCTTTGGATTATCTTCCTATTATTGATAACTAACTATCTAAACTAATAGCAAACAGCTACCCCTATAGGATCGAATGCACTTGCTCTGCAAGTATAGGAGACTAGGTTGTGCTAAGATCTACCTAAATATTTGTTGTCTAGGTAGTACAATTTCTGCTGAGCCCAGCAGGAATCAGCTTTCTACACTGTGCTTCGAGTTTCGGGTTTTGGCACTCGACACTTGGTGATTTGTGCAATGAGTGAAATATTGATATGTTGTATACATATTTTCGGGTTTCAGGCTTCGGGTTTTGGTCTTCGGACATCAGGGCTCGGGCCTCGGCACTCAGCACTTGGTGATTTGTGTACCAGGTGTCGAGTTTTGGGTTTGGTACTTGACACTTGGTGATTGGTGCAGTGAGGGAAATATAGATATGTTGTATACATATTTTCGGGTTTCAGGCTTCGGGTTTCGGGCTTCGGACATTGGGGTGCAGGCCTCGGCACTTGGCACTTGATGATTTGTGCAGTGAGGGAAATATGGATATGTTGTATACATATTTTCGGGTTTTGGGTTTTGGACATCAGGGTTCGGGCCTCAGCACTCGGCATTCAATGATTTGTTTAATGTAAATGAAAAATGGGCATGTTGCATACCAGGTTTCAAGTTTTGGGTTTTGGCACTCAACACTCGGTGATTTGTGCAATGACTGAAAAATGGATATGTTATATACATGTTTTTGGGTTTCGGACTTCAGGTTTTGGGCCTCGCACTTTGGGGTTTGGCCCTCAGCACTCGGTACTTGGTGATTTGTGTACTGGGTCTCGAGTTTCAGATTTTGGCACTTGACACTCGGTGATTTGTGCAATGAATGAAAAATGGACATGTTGCATACATGTTTTTGGGTTCCGGGCTTCGGATTTTGGGTCTCAGGCTTCAGGTTTATCAGCACTTGGCACTTGGTGATCTGATAAATGGACTTTCAAGCTTCAGGCTTTGGGTGTTCAGGTGTTCATGTGTTTGGTGTAAGGAAATAGAAATTTCACATATTTTCACGAGTTTCCAGTTTCCAGTCTCAAGCTTCGGGTGTTTGGGTGTCTGGAATGGATGTTGCACAATGGGATTCAGTTTTTGGGCATCTGGGACTCAGTAATCTGTGAATGTCAGACAGATATCTCACTACCTCGGCCCACCCATCTATATAACATCCCCCTCCATCGGCCCACCCATCTATATAATGAATATTCCACCACTCCCTCAGCCCATCCATCTACAAAATAATTCCAGTATGTAGGCCCACCCGTCTACACAATAAACCCTTACATCGGCCCACCTGTCTATATAATACATATTCCACCGCTCCCTCGGCCCACCCGTGTACAAAATAATTCCTGTACATCGGCCCACCCATCTATACAATAAACCATTACATCGGCCCACCCGACATCTTTATATATAATATTAGTATAGATGGGCCCACCCATCTCCATTGGAAATAATATCCCTCCTGGCCCATCTGTCAACATCAGGGATATACATAACATCGGTCCATAGTCTGCTGGCCCGTATCAATGGCAGAACTTTGAGTTGTATGCAGTCGAGTTTGTACTCCATTGGCCTTTGTTATCACTCACACCTTATGGGATTGACTTGAGAGATTATGCAATTTCAAGCAGATTTGATTTTCATTGCAAGTTATATAGTTTCTAATTTATAAGGCTGCACTTTGACACAAGAACCACAATTACATGTCTTCGGCAAATCTAGTCAACTGGATCCATCAATGTGCACACATGGCACACTTGCACACATAAGTCACATGCACTTTGGTGGCCAAGTATTCTTCCAACTCGATACTTTCAATGTATGCAGTATGCATCCCATGGTCGCGTGCCAACAACAAAACTACATCTGTGACAGTTCAGTCGCTGCAGATGATGACATGGGCACCAACATACCACTGAGTAGATTTGGGTGTGTACACACTGGCTCAGTGATGATGCGGACTGGCCATGCTGGCCTGTGATGCATTGGGCATGGCCCATCACTTTGGAAGTGTGATGCTGCAAGGATATGGAAGAAGGGACACCCCCTCTCTTGACGTTCGACTGTCATAGATCAGGACAGTGCTAGAGTTCTACGGCCACATACTTACTGAGTATGA